>NC_139230.1:63810082-64005986 GCF_977018435.1 Lepisma saccharinum | reverse complement strand
TTGGAGGCACATATTTGCTTGGATTCTGTCCAAACCCGATTAGTTTTGAACGAAATCTCTTCATTATCGGGACTTAAAACAACTCTTTAACTATTTCCATCAGTGTTCAGAAAATGTCACAAACGATTCACTCACTTACTCTGTACGTATTTCTGTGCGGAATTTACTTCCAATTCCAAGTTTTCCTTTAGTGCACCGCCCTGCGTAACGAAGTGGGTAGCACACCGCGTTAGGGCGCCACGAGTTCTTAGTCCGATTCCCGACCTGGCAATTGGAGTTCTTTGTGAGAGTCTCTTCTTCAATTGCTTCGCGATTAGCCAGAAGTAGCATAAAAGTGAAGTAAAATAAACTCAATTAATCAGTGAATCAAACTTTTCAAGGGCCTCAAATCAGGTAGTTCTCAACCTTTTTAAGTCTGGGGCCCACCTTGAAGAATATTTCACTTCACGGGACCCACAAGTATGGGCGCCGGCAGAATTACTTGAAGAGGTGTGCACCCAGTTTATAATAGTACGTATTTTTGCTAACATCGAGTAATTTACGAAGCCCTCTTAGTAGTTATAGAGCGGGCACGAGCGGACACCCCAACAAAATCTAACAATTTTATAGTGAGCTCTCTGAGTGTAATTTAACTGAAAATCAAGATTTTAGCTGATTTTCCAAGTGTAAGAAACTGAAAATTTGATTTACGCAAGAGCTTAAATTTCAATTTTATTGTATAAAAATTCTAAGATTTAGATAATTTCCCTTATGACATTCAATTTTTACGTAACACCCACACCCACACCTACACCTACACCCACACCCACCCACACCTTCACCTACACCTACACCCACCCACACCTACACCCACACCTACACCCATTTACTTCCGGTCCACTTCTGGTCCACTTCCGGTCTACTTCCGGTCCACTTCTGGTCTACTTGACAGACACCTGTGGGTTTTTCCAGTTTTTTTATGTATATAAGTACATATATTTTAGGGGTTCAAGCTCATACTTGGTACGAGGCCTATTATTTTTATTAATTTAAGCAAAATGGAAAACCTATTTTGATGATGTTTTTGTCGATTTTATACTATTGCAAATCTGTGACTTTTTACCTCGTACTTGGTACGAGTGTCATAATTTCTTTCGAGTTAAAGTACGTCACACCTACACCCACTCACACAAATTTACTTCTGGTCTACTTCCGGTCTACTTCCGGTTTACTTCCGGTCTATTTTCGGTTTACTTGACAGGCACTTGTGTTTTTTTCAGTTTTTTAAGTATATAGATTTATTAAGTATATAGTTTTATTTAAGTATATAGTTTTGATTTCAGCTCCAAAAATTATATGTAAATACCAAAACCAAAAATAGTAACAGACTAAGTATACACACTAATCGATCAGATTAAGTTTGATGTGATCAGATGTTACTTTTTGTCTCCGGAAATTTTGTATAAATAACATAGCTGAAAATTTTATCGAAATAGCTACAATAATTTTATTTTGAAGGTAGTTCAAGTCGTTTTTATACAGATTGAATATTGTCTTGATTGTGCGTTTTGTATTTTTCCCTGCGAAAATTAATTGTCATAGAGGGGATACGAGCGATCACTCCCCAAAATCTAACAATTTCATAGTGAGCTCTCTTAGTGTAATTTAATACCAAAAAATATATAGTTTTGTATACTAACATATAAAGAAACAAATATTTATTACAGTGTATAGTGTATTTTTATATTTTTTGTTTTTTAAATAACTTATATTTTTTAATTATTTTAATTAAAAATATGTGATCTTAAAAATGTTTTTGTATATATGAAACCAATCTCAAATTTTATAATTTTTTAAAATTAATTAAAAAAATTCAGAAATAATAGTTTTTGTATATTTAAAACGAATTCCTAAAACTTAATTATAAAAAATGAATAATCAACATTTTTTAGATCATATTATATATGATACAACTGATATAAATAATGAAGCATTAGATATTTCCCATTTTCTAACTAAACTTAAACCCCAAATTATAAATAAAATAAATAGTCAACTTACAATATGTTCTTTAAAAATAAATTTTATTTTATCATCAAACTATAGAAATTCTTCTAATAATCAAGAAGACATTTTTTATCATTATACCCTTACAAAAATTCTACACTATAGTAACAAACATCAATTAGATGATATTTATGATAGCTTTTGTGAAGAACTTAATTTAAAACATGAAAATTTTGAAAAAAGAAATTCAGGATGGTCACTTTGTGATACAGACCATAAGCTTGAATTGAAAATACCAAAATATCACCCTCTTGGAGGGGGAAGTGGATCTAGTTATTTTAGATTACCAGAACAGATCAGAAACAAAAAAAGTGTATTGAATATTCAAAATGATGACAATAAATGTTTTCTTTGGTGCATCATAGCACATTTTCATCCAGCTAAAGATAATAAATATCGTGTTTCTCAATATAAAAAAATTTGAAGTACAATTTAAAAAAGCTATGAAAGGAATAAAATATCCAGTAGACATTTTAGCTATCGAACAATTTAAAAAACAATACAAAGAACACAATAATCGATCGATAGCTGTTCATGTTTATGGTTATAATGAAAAAATTATGATATTTATGTACTCAAACAGAATCATTCATTACCACATAATATACACACTATAAATTTATTATATGTTAAAAAAATAACAAAAAAACACTACTGCCTCATACAGGATCTCCAAAAATTGACAAAAAGTCAAGTAACACCACATCATGGTAAAATTACTATATATGATAGATGTCTGAAAATATTTTATGGAGGGGGTAAAATATCAAGCGAACAAGAATTAGAGCAACATATTAAAAATTGTAATACTCATCCTCATGTAACTTACAATTTCCAAAGAAAAGTATAAAATTGTCTATGTTTAGGGCACTGCTAAAACATCCATTTATAATCTCTGCTGATTTGGAAACAATACAAAAGCTAATAGCAAACAACTTTAACCAAGATTCAAGTACATCACATACAAGACATATAGCTAAGTATGAAGCTTGTAGTTTTGGACTAAAATGAATAAATACTTATGGGATCCAGATACCAGATAACTTAAGAGAACCGTTTATATATCGAGGTGAAGATGCAGCCAAAAAAATTATCGAAACACTTTCAAGACTGTTTCTTGCTCCATTCTTACATACAGAAAAACCAATGAAGGATCTTACACCAGAACAACAACGGGAATATAATAATGTTATAATTTGCAAATACTGTAAAAATAATTGTGATTTAGGTAATAAAAAAAATTCTACATCACAACCATTTTACGATTTGTAATTCATATAACTTGAAAATACAAAAACCATTTTTTATTCCAGTAATTATTCACATTTCAAAAAATTTTGATACACATTTATTTATTAAAGAACTAGATTATGATGCAGAGAATATTAATATTATATCACAGACTAAAGAAAAATATATTATTGTAGAGAAAACTCTCAGATTAGAAAATAAAGGAACAGTTGTTCTTAAATTTATGGATTCACATCTGTTTCTTTCCAGTAGTTTAGCTATTCTGGCCAAACAATTAACCGAAGATAAATTTATTTATACAAAAAAAGAATTTGGGCAATATGATATAAATTTGCTAATAAGAAAAGGAGTCTACCCCTATCAATACATGGATGATTTTGAAGAAATTGAAGAGAGACAGTTACCACCGAGAGAAGTATTTTATAACCATCTTCAAAATAAAGAATGTAGCGAGGAGGATTATGAACTTGCACACACAATTTGGGACATGCTAGGTTGCGAAACAATGGGAGATTATCATGATTATTATTTCAAATTAGATGTTCGATACTTTTCGAAAAAATTGTTTTGAAAAATATAATTTGGATCCTGTTTTCATGTGTACAATACCTGGTTTATACTGGAGTTAAATACTGGAGTTGAAATTGGTCTTCTCGAAGATAGTGAGCAGTTTACATTTGTTGAATCTGCTATACGTGGTGGTATAGTACAGTGTCCTTTGAAATATATAAAAGCAAACAATAAATATTTATCTGATTATGATGCTAATAAAAAATCTAAATATATTCACTATATTGATATGAACAATTTATATGGGTATGTTATGACTCAATCACTCCCCATTGGTAATTACGAATGGATGAAGCAGGAAGAACTTGAAAAAAGGGATTTCTTTAAATGGCCTGAAGATCATCCAAAAGGTTGTCTATTGGAAGTTGATATGCTATACCCACGACGGTGTCATGAGAAACACCATGGATTAGCTATGGCACCACTATCTCAAAAGGTTCCAGGTACAGAAGAAACAAAATTAATGTTAACATTCGAAAACAAAGATAATTATGTACTTCATTATCGAATGTTACAATATTACGAAAAACAAGGTATAATATTTACAAAAATCCATAGGGGTTTAAAATTTGATCAAACAAAATGGTTAGCTCAATATATTGTGAAAAATACAAACAATCGAATACAAACAAATTCTAAAGTTTTGAAAGATCTTTTATAAATTAATAATTAATGCCATATATGGAAAATTTTTAGAGAACAAAAAAATCGATTGAGGTGTAGTTTGGTGACCAATTTAAAAAAACTTTTGAAACTTATTGGTGATCCTACATAAAACGTTTTATAGAAATTACTGAAAATATGACTCTTATTGAAAGAAGTAACACCGATGTATTGTGTGATGTTCCAATAGATGTGGGTGTTACAATTCTTGAATTATCTAAATTAGAAATGTATAAATTTCATTATGATGTGATGCAAGCTAGATACGAAAACATAAAAGTAGCATACATGGATACTGATAGTTTTATATATGAAATAGAAACAGAGGATTTGTACAAAGATTTACTAGATATGAAAGAACATTTTGATTTTAGTAACTATCCAAAAGATTGTCTATTATATAATTTATTATACAGTGTTGATAACAAGATGATCCCTGGGAAAATGAAAGATGAAGCAGCAGAATCTATAATATCAGAATTTGCTGGACTCGGAGCAAAAATGTATTGCATCAAAATAGATGAATAAGAATAAGAAATTAAAAAAGCTAAGGGTATAAAACGACCAAATATAGTAAGACTGACAATGGATGATTTTAAAAATTGTTTATTTGAAAATAAAAATGAAAAAATAATGTCTGCATATTATCTTACCAACAAAAATCATACTCTTTATACTACAATAAAAAATAAAATAGCCCTCGATGGCCATGACAATAAATTAGAAATATTAGATTGTAACATCCATACTAGAGAATATGGACACTATGAAAATGTTAAGACAAAACATTGTAATAAATGTAAATTAAAAAGTTGATAAAAAATATTTATATTTAATTTTTTAATGTTATATATAATTATTCATATATTTTTATCGAGCCTAAGGCTCTGAAGTAAATAATAAAATAAAAAATCTATATTCTATTCTATTCTATTTAAAATTGTTCTATAACTCTCTCATTCTTTACGTCATATACATGACTTCTCTACTATTAATATAACACTACATGTAGTATTTTCTGGTAGAGTTTCGTGAAATTCACATATCAATTTTATATTAGTTCGATCATTTATAACTACCAATTTTCTTTTTGACGCATTTATTAAAAACATTGGTCTCTGAATTATGAACTCATCTGGATTATAATACATGTCTATGTTTCTTTCAGTTACTCGTTTAAAAGAAGTTTCACATAACTTCAAATAATCTTGTTCTGCAATGTTTATATTATAATTTTCACGAGGGAACACCTCATTTCTGCCATTCTTCAGATACACATTTTTAACTTTACAATTATCAAACTGGCTGCTATCTTTTTCCTGATTGTCATCTCTCCCTGTCTGAAACAGCACAGCTACGAACTCTGGCATATCGTATTGTGGAGATTGGAACTGATTAGTAAGGTCAAATTCAAACAATTTACCCTCCACAGGCTTGTGAATGCATTGATAAGTATAAAATTGAATCGGAATTTGAGTTTTTCAAAATGTTGGCTTTGTATTTGAGAGCATAATTCGATTCATATTCAACTATAGGCATTCGCAACTCCATAGACTGGATCACACATTTCGCAGCTTCGGGTAAACTAGCCTCATTAGCTGTTCCATCTGCATTCAAAGTTTTGTATCTCATGATAGCATTATGATCATTGGATGCTCTGCGAAATATGACACTCAAACCACCTTTCCACATAATTTCTTTATAATCAGAGAAAAATCCAAATAGCAATCTCATGGGGAAGAGTACTGTGTGACTTTTTGCTTGAATTTTTGTTCCAGCTTCGAACCCACCAATTTTATAATATGCACTCTCTGATTTGGATAGGTTCAATGTCCCCACTGTAGTGGATGTAATTCCAGGACAATCAATCCTGTCAATGACTGTACCATGCTTTCTGACTTCAATTTGAAAGAATAAGAATGGAACAAAATTATCTATTAGTTTTATATTAGCCCCAGGGAGAGGATATTCTTCACCATTACTTTGTTTTACAATATCAAATTTTATATACAGATCAGATGTATGTGGATGAATAAATCCGTCCCCCACCTTGATGTCATACTGTATCTCTTTATTGGGCTGATTCAAATTTGGTGGGAAGGACTGTAATTCATAACTCTTGATATTTTCCATCTTGGTATTTATTAATATTTTCTAAATATTAATTTCTATTATCGCAGTGCTATTAGCACCAGCAAAATCGATGATTATATTTTTCCCATTCGTAATTGTTATTTCTATGTAATTAAATTTATCAATAGAAACAGGGAAATAGACGGGTGGGATTGGAGAATAGAAGATAGGTTCCATAAATTCTGAATTCGGTTTAAATGTAGCAATAATACCTGTCTCCTTGTGACTGCCAATCGAATTTTCATCTGCTTTGATAATCATACCTTTGGCAATGTTACAGTGAATATTCAATGTCTCAATAGCTAAGAATTTTGGTATAAATTTACCTATGTGCCTAACACCTGGTTCTAATTTGCTATTGTTCTCAAATCCTAAAAGTTATCCCACGGTAGATAAGTACACTGTTTAATTGGTAGTTACAATCTCAACTCTGTGTGTTACAGAATTTTGAGAAAGCAAGACAGTGGTTGGAAGTTCAAATTGTAAAGTAGATAAGTTGTACTGTCCAGGAGGAATAATTATTTTTTCATTACCTACTAATATAGTATTGTTGTAGGTAGTTACATTCGGAATCAGATACATGCTGTAGAATGCTCTCAGAGCTATGGGTTTTGGATAGATAATATCATCGTGAGGATGTAGTTTCAAAACCGAAGTCTCGCTGGAGAGATGGATAATTCCCAGACTTAATATATAATACAGCTTTTTGAAAATCTTTTAATTTGATGTTTGGTATTTTATTTAAAATTCTGAGCATCGTAATGCAAACATGGCCACATATAATTTGATCGAAATCTTGAATACGATCGGCGTTGTAATAATTTTTTACATGTTTCAAGTAACGAATTAATTCTGTAGGGGGTATCCCTCCGAAAGAATCGAAAATAAAAGCATTGTTATTTTGTTTATAATAGCATATCCAGTGAGTACCAACGTTTTCGGACTTGTCCAAATTCACCACGCCACATTCTCGAAAGTGAGAACTACCTTTAGGAAGAGAATCAGACATGAAAACTCCCCTCAAGTTTTAATTTTAAATACTTTAATTAAAGATTCAATGTCTTGGTTGGTAAGAGCTTCTTCTTTTTTTAATTTTCTGAGTGATCTAGACATCACACCTTTGCCTATTTTTTTCTCCATGGCAAGATTATGACGCTTTTGCTCTTCTACTTCTGCCTTATTTTTTTTCGAATCAATCACATATTTGGCAATAGCAGCACTACACCCAGCCAAGCTCTCAACTGCCCCCAATGCAGCCAGGATAGCTGGAATGCTGAATATGAATCCTCCACTGTGTGTTTTCTTTCTTGTATTTTGCAATCGTTTTAATTGTGGCGTACTGAGTAATAATTTCATTCCATTTCCTTTGGCTATACATTGCCTCTTCTTTTCTTGTTGTTTTTTAGTTAAATCGAATTAAGTTTTAAATTTTTAAGATCATGATATGGTATTTGGTATACAACTCCTTTTGGTTTCATGTTGTTTATTATTATTATTTTTCATGGTATTTATATTACAAACCCCACCCCAAATTTTGTTTTGTATTCATAGCAATGGTTGTACCCAACGCTGTTATTTTTGCACCCAATGTAGCATCTCTGCTTGTTAATCTTCCAAAAGCTGCCTCTTCCAGTTTTTGATCAGCCACATGACGATCATTCAGATCTTTGTGTGTGTTGTATGCAATATCATGTTCTTTGCAAGCTGCATCCAGAGGATTAATACCCCTGCCTCTTCTTTCTATTCGTTTCTCAAGTTTTGTACCAGGACCACAATATTGGTAACCAGGTACGTGTAACTCGAACGGAAGTTTATTAATAATATCAGTTACAAAACCTCGACCCTCTGATATATTCCAGAATTTAGGAGGTAAAGTATTGATAATTTTAATTAAGTATCCTATACCTTTAGGATAGTTTATAATAAAATTAGCTAATTTGTCACTAATCATGTTTACAATACAAATTTTCTCATTATGGAAATTATTGTTCCCAGCATTTTCCTCCCCTGCTATAACCAGCAACCTATCTGTAAGTTTTCTCACATCGTTTACCCATACAAATTGCTTATGTAGAGTATTGTATTGTTTTATACCACTACCAGTTTTTAGTTGATTCCAAATAGGTTTAATAAGATTTTGTATTTATCCCCGCTGCTCGATTTCACACGCTTTTGACTGGCATCGTTATTTTGGTACAAAGCATCAGAGAGTGTAAAAATTTCAGAGTAACTTTGATAATCATCTTCTGTAAAATTTTTTGGTTGTTTTTTGGTAATGAGCTCCCATAGCCCTACGGTACCAGGATATCTGGACCAGCTGTTTCTCCCACCCAAATTAATTTTTATGTTATCCCCTTCGAATGTAACTTTAGACTTGCCAATTTTCCATACTACGCCTTCATTAGCCTCCATAGTTGGATACAAACCAAATACTTCATCTTTTTCAAATTTTCCTGTCCTCAGGTAATCCCTTGCCAGGGGACCCAAGTCGATTTTCTCTGATTCTTCTATAGCTGCTTTAGCAGGTGATTCCTTAAGTACCAGAGGAGTGTGGATACTAGATAAAGGGGAAGGAGGGAATTCTTCATAATTTTTAGCAGTAAGAGGTACCAATTCATTGATGAGATTTTTATTTTGTTCTGTAACACCCTTAATCTCTTTACCAAGACCACTGATTTCATCGATAATAGGTTGGTCTTGACGCTTGTGTTGTTCGTAAAAACATCGATTCCCTGAATTCCAACCTTTGAAACGTTTGGACAAGTATTCTCGTAATTTCGAATTATCTTCAATTTTGTGTTTTGTCATATTTCTTTTTTGATTAATGGTTATTTTATATCGTTTCAACGTTTAAAAAGTCGTTGATTTTATTTCTAAACTTACCATTGTTAGGTTTACGAGTCATGTCGATAGTAACAAATCCAAAATCGTCGCTGTTCCAACAAGATGAACAGAATTTTGAAAATTGGTTGTAATTTAAGTCTCCTCCCACATAATCATCGTATACATGTTTCAAATTAGTATGATCTTGACGAAACAAACAGATTAAGTTTGTATTATCTCGTAGTAATTGTTTGTGAATTTTGGAATAAGTTTCAGCTAAATAAAAGCAGTCTATTTCTTTGTGACGACCCTGTGTAAAAAAAATTCTAATTTCATTCTGATTATCCAAAATAACATCATCGAATACCACAACAAAATTTTTCAAACATTGGTCGAGAGGTTTTATTGTTGATGCAAATGTAGCTATGCCCAGTCCCTCGTACAGCTTCATGAGTTGTTGGTATTTCGGTTGTTCTAAACTTTTAGAAAACACATACAAGTGTCTATTTTTCCAATCTAGCCAATTGGGGGCAAGCAAGAAATTATCAACCAGCAAAGTGGTTTTTCCACAACCTGATGGGCCTGCCTTATGTTATCAGGTAACAACTATCAATTTTTTATTAGTTTCCACTACATCTGGTAAACCCTGTACCACATTCCATGTTGGTGTCAAAGAATCACCTGGTTTGCTTCTATCCAACTTTTGTCAAGCAGACTTACCCATTTCACATACAATTTATTATTTTCTTCTTCAATATTTTCTCGATTAGATATGTATCTCGATATTTTGTTTTACTAAGTTCCTCTTCATAGAATGTCTCTTTCAATATTTTGTTATGATTATCTTTTATGATATATGTATTTCTATTCCCTGGTTAAACTTGAACCACTGAGAATAACTCAGTACTCCAATTTTTAGTAAATCCCTTCTCGAATAACTGTTTATATTTACTGACTCTTATCTGATCCCCTATCTTAAACTTTGGCTTCTAGATAGTGTATGTATATTTTTGACAATAAACAGTAGAAATCAATCGTTGCTCATCAGACTTGGTTACCTCAGCAGGTTTCATGTGAATAGTACTGTGTACTGTATTGTTGTAATCATGAACTAGCTCGGGTAAAATTTGCACCCACTTATAATTGCCTTGTAGAGTGAATTGTCTCCACATGCGATTTTTTAATGTTCTGTTGAATTGTTCCACTATACTAGCTTTCAGATCACTGTATGTAGAATAGTGTTTAATATTATGTTGTTGCATTAACTTAGCAAATGTAGAATTGTAAAATTATTTCCCTCTATCTGTCTGTAAATATTTTGGTATCCTTCCCTCACTAAATATCGACTTAAAAGCCTCGGTAACACAAGTCCCAGTCTTGGATTTTAGGGGAACAGCCTATGCATATTTGCTAATGGTATCAATAACTGTAAGCATATATTTGTAACCATGATTTATCTTATCCAAATTTTTTAAAGTGCCCCTTGGAGGGGCCATCTCAATCAGATCAGCCTGGAAGAATTCATTTATACCTTTTGTTACTACACTTAATCGCTTGTAATTGCGACGGGCTGGTTTGTGTAATTCATGAAGTATATCTTGTCTTGACATCGAGTTCGAAGTGAGAATATCGCATAAAATGGATTGTCCTCAGGGTATAACCGCTTTATGTCAAATACTAGCTTGTCACTAATTTCAATATCAAAAACTGATAATTGTTCGTCGTCATGTACTTTATATTTATTGCTAGACTCATCCCAGCATGCAATAGGTATTTGAACTGCCTTGTGTATACCATCTTTTCGCACTATAGTAAACTGAGGAACTTCAATATGTTTTCCGTGTTTCAGAAAACTAAACTTCAGAAATCGTAAACTACCATCAACAAAAAATTCATGTACCTGAGTGTACGGATAAAATTTGTAAACATTGGCAGCATTGACGTACGTCCAGTGTCGTCGAGCATTTGGAACATTTTGTAACCTAACAATTTCCATAGAATAAAATTGACGAGTATCTACGTCATCTAGTCTGCTTAATACCGGTTCGAAGTGTTCGTTGATAGTACGAACCAACTCATCGTAGCAAGGTTTGATTTTTACATCAACATACAGTTGTTTATATTCCTCTTTGAGATCGTGAAGTTGAGTAGCAAATCCTGATAAAGCAGATTCTTGACTTGCTTCAAGAGTAGTAATTTGTAACGTAATGTTAGAAATAATCTCCTGTAAATTTTCTACAAGTTTCAATTTAGAACTCTGGGTAGCAAGATCGTGTATTTGACTTCTGATTTCTGTAAATAAATCATGCAGTTCGTTAATTATTTGATTGTTGGGGAAACTAACAATAGTTTTTCTGATTTGCGCAATTTCTGCTTGAATGTTTTTGATATCCTCAGATTTCAAAAGTCGATGTACTGCTCTCCTCATAGCTCTGATTTCCTGAGAAGTAGGCAAAACAGCTACAGTATTCTGAAGTGTGGTAAAGCAAGGGGTACCGGGTTCGATACCCGGTGGAGGCACAAGTGGTTCGGTTCCCACTTTAAACTGTAGGTCCAGTCCCGATTAGCCATACTGTGCATAAAGTGGACTTAAAACACCAAATCAACTCAACTGAATTGTGGTAAGAGTTAATTTTATAGCATCGAGTTCTGTTGAATCAGCTGCATTTTTCAAAACTTCTTGCAGTTGTGTTATGTCATCCTGCGTAGGTGTAGACTGTTGCAGTGTCTCTAATTTACTCTGAATGTCGTCAATAAGATGATGGAAATGCGATAATTCTGATTCAGTATTCAAGCTTTCAAGCTTAGTAACTTGCTGTTGAACTATAGCTAGAATATCAGTAATGCCAGGCAGTTTCGATTCCAGAGTTTCCTGTACACTTATTAGCTCATTTCTTATAGTTGCCATAGTATCTTCTATGTGAGCTATGGTATGGTACCTTGTATCTTCCCAAAATCTTCATAAGTCTCCAACTGTAATTTGATGCCAGCAACGCTCCGAGCAATAACATTTAATTCAGAAGATGAAGGTAAATTATTGATAAAATCTTCCAATGTCTGTAGTTTCGATTGAACTTCTGTTATAGCTGTATGCAGTTCATCTGTCTGTAATTCAGATTTGATACTTTGCAATGTAGGAACTTCGAAAGATTGAAACTGTTCTTGCAATTTAGCAATACTATCATTTACCTGCTCATATTCTTCTTGAGTTTTGATATTCTGGATGATGGTTCGCAGTTCAGTACGAATACTATTTGCCTGGTCATTTAATTCCTGTTTCAGCTGTTCTGTATTCGTTCTCTGAATTTGTCTAAATTTATCAAGTTGTTCTTTCAAGTTGGTAATATTTTCTTCTAGTTCTGAAGATTATCCATTGAAGCTAAATTAGTATATTTCTCAAGAAAAGATTTGAGTTCTCCATCAATTTTTAATATAGGATCAATCAGTTGAGTTTGAAGATTTGTAATCTCTGCTTGAATATTTAGTTTTAGCGAATTCTGTAATATGAGTAAATCTGATTTCAGTTTCTTTAGACGTGCATCTAAACTAGCAATCTCGCTGAAATTATCTGGAATATCCTGTCGCCTTCTATTACCAAATATATATCCATGTTTTTTTTTGTTGTTAAGTATTTTATATATTAATAAGAGGATAAATAATTCTTGTTTCGATAAACAGAGGAATCAGTTTATCATACTCTCCAATTATCTCAGCATACAAAAATTCACCAGCTTTCACATCATAAGACGTATCAGGAAGTAATGTATTTTGTTTAATTCTATACAAATTTCGACCTATGTGCAAAACTGCCGCATTGGGTGGTGATATGTTTATTTGTATTTTCCCACTAACAGGTAACTTATATGATGATAAGTTATTATTAAATACAAATAAGTGCTTTCCAGTATCCTCGTCAACATGAGACCAAATACTGTTCAAGTGAACAAGAAGTAACTCTTTCAATTAATGATAAATTTCTCTAAATACATCCATGTTTACTGGAATTCTCTCTACAGGCTGATTATGTTGTTTCTTCTTAAACCCAAAAATATTCATGACGTTTTATTTTATATTGGCTATTTTTTATTATACATAAAATATATATTTGTACTAAGTATAAGAAATTAATAAATACAACAAAACTTAATCTGATCGATTAGTGTGTATACTTAGTCTGATACTATTTTTGGTTTTGGTATTTCCATTTAATTTTTGGGGCTCAAATCAAAAACTATATACTTAATAAAACTATATACTGGAAAAAACCACAAGTGTCTGTCAAGTAAACAGGAAGGAGACCGGAAGTAGACCAGAAGTAAATTTGGGTGGGTGTAAGTGTAGGTGTGGGTGGGTGTGGGTGGGTGTAGGTGTTACGTACTTTAACTCGAAAGAAATTATGACACTCGTACCAAGTACGAGGTAAAAAATCACAGATTTGCAATAGTATAAAATCGACAAAAACATCATCAAAATAGGTTTTCCATTTTGCTTAAATTAATAAAAATAATAGGCCTGGTACCAAGTACGAGTTTGAACCCCTAAAATATATGTACTTATATACTTTAAAAAAACTGGAAAAACCCAAAGGTGTCTTTCAAGTAGACCAGAAGTGGACCGGAAGTAGACCGGAAGTGGACCAGAAGTGGACCGGAAGCAAATGGGTGTAGGTGTGAGTACGCAGATATATTCTTGTGGGAACCAGCGTATGTTTAAACACCTTTCTTAATGGGACCAAAAAAATTGTTGGGACTTTTTGCCGGTCCCAACAAAGAAAAGACCATTGCGAGACTCCTGAGACCCCTTTCGACATGTACGCGAAGTATTTCGAAGGTACCAAAAAGTCGCTATTTGTTCGATTTGTGTGTTAACGTGTGTGTTAAACTCTGCCAGCTCAGGAAGCTTCACATCTGTGTAAAAGTGTGGTGTTTAATCGCATCTCTTGGGACCAGGAAGTGTGGGTGTGTAAAATCTTGGATCTATTTCGCATGTATTGGTACCGAACATCCCAGGGGGTTGAGAGGCGAGGAAAGGTACGTGCAAATGCCGACGGGGTTCCCCTCTCGCCTGGCCGTCTTGTTGCTTCCGAGCTGTCAATGTTGCCAACTTAAAACTTTGGAACCAGATCTGTTTTTCTATTATCTTCTAACCCTCCAAGTGTAATTGCAATTGATTTGTTTTGTTTTACTTCGCTTTTTGTACCACTGTTGGCTAATTTGCGAAGATGGGGATGAGTGATGATATCATGAAATTGATGAATCGACTCCCACAACATCCATGCCCAGACCGGGATTCGAACCCGGGAACCCTGGTGTCGTAGCGCGATGTGTTAACCACTCCACCACGGGGGTCGGCTTTAATCCTGTAATCAAAAAAATGCTACAATAGAATTTATTCCTCCAAATGTGACCCTTCTATATGTGCCTATAACAAATTATTAGTTGGGTTTTACTATAATACTGGTAAAAAGAAATCCATTTGTAAAGCTCATTTTCGTCCATTACCAGGAAACAAAGAGTAGAGTTATCAGATGTTATCATTAGAAACTCGTTACTTGTCTCCTTTCGGCCATGATGAGGATAAGAATGGAGATTTCTGACCAAGGCGACAAGCGATCCGGCAAAAGGGAGGGGGTGTTCATATCGAAGTGACAAGTGACACGATACCTCTGTCTACAAGCAAGCGTTTTTCTCAAATACTCTAACAGACCAAGGTTTAAAATCTCTCTGCAAGAAAGCATTCAATGCGTAGGCATGACCACCAGACCGAAGCAACACGATAACGTCGCCTGTGCGTGAAACATGCAAGTGGCACGTGTAGTTTGTCATATCACATTTGTTAGAAAGTTTTATTTATTTAAGAATTTTTGTTTCCAAAGCCATTTATCGCTTCGATACGAAAGTTCCATTGGGACGAAGCGACGAGCAACGAGGGGTTTCTCACTGAAGTAACACTACCCGTGCAGCATAGCATATATTATTGAGTGTTTGTTTCCAAGTGACACGTGTCGCTTCTCGCTTCGGTCTGAAAGCATCCCAAGACTCGTACGGTATTCGAACATAGGATCCCTATTCGTAGAACACGAAGACAAACGTTTATACTTCTCAAAGTTAACGGCTTAATTGCAATCCTTAACTACATTTAATTTCAATGCAGTTCTTTTTTTAACAGTCGTGTTTGGCAACACTGATAAGTGAAGCGAAGTTTTCACTCTCGCCTCTGCAGCCGCGCCGAAACCGTGGACAGAGAGCTGCGATGTCTTTTTGCGACGTTGCAAGCTACACGTCGCAGGGGCAAAACAATCGCTTTCCTGCTTGGAGTAAGTTCACCGCGCATTTTCCCCCTGTGTCTGTTGTCACGGTATCTTACGCTTGATCTCTCCATTGCGTTATTTTCACAAAGTAGGAACTGTGTCCTGCTCGTCACTTCGGTTTGCGTGTGTTTCTTCATAGTTCAAATGTAAAAAGATAACATACAAATGCTTACGCAGAGATATTCGCATTATTATATGCGTATAATGCATTTGCTTATACATAATTGATTGATTGATTTGGCGTTTTAAGTCCACTTTATGCACAATAATTCTAATCGGGACTGGACCTACAGTTTAAAGTGGGATCCGAACCACTATGATCTTCCACCAGTTATCGAACCCGGGATCCCTTGATTACAAGGCAACGACGCTACCACTGCGCCATCTTATGCATAAAACAACCGAGAGAACAATGACATGTACATTTGATAATGTTCCCCACCAGAAAACTTTGAGGGAAAAAGCTCGAGTTGAAGACATCGATTTAATTTTTTATATAATGCCTGGAAACAACATATTTGCCTTCTATGACCTTAATGAAAATATTAAATCCACTGTAGTAAACATTACTTTCTAGATGGCAAAATAAAATGTAAACGACATAAATACTCTTCCCGTTTCTAAACCTGATAATTTATAGCCGTGTATTTGATTGCATTTTATAATTAATAATGCAATGAAGTAAATGGTCACACAGTATTCAGGTTTAGTGAAAGATAGCGTATTCCTTCCCTCAGTGTGGTCTTTATATAACAATATTTACAAAGTTACAGAAGCAAATGTACTTGAAGGGGCAGCGAAGATTTTATGCCATCAAAATATATGTGGCGACTGCTACAAAAGGTAAAGTTCTCCCCTGTGTATGGCAGTCTGCCGTGACACCATTCGAGCAAATGATATGGCTCCACACATTCTCGATCTCTGCCGTAGTGAAGGATACATGAATGATACACACCACGCTCTGATGTATCTAGGGGTCGCGGGTTCGACACGCGGTGGAGGAACATGGCATGGTGTTCCCTTGACGGTGCCCTTCATCAATTTCATCATATTATTACTCATCCTCGTCGTTTGGATTAGCCAAAAATGAAAAAAGCGACGCTAAAAATCATCTAATCAAATGTATTCATTACTTACCTTCCAGCCTCCATGAAGAAGTGGCTACGAAGCCAGAAGCCCTACTTTTGAATCCTGGGTGAGGAATGAATATATCATCGTGTTCATTCGGATTCCACCATTAATGCTCATTAACGATTAACCTACGACGTAGAAAAACGCTTAAAATTAACGTAAACATACGTCGCATTCTTCAGTCGCTTCATTAATGTGGATCATTTCACTATCCTAAAGGGAAAATGTTAGTTTAGCAACGTAAAGAATATTCACTTTCGAGACAATCCAAGGCATTGAGAGGCAGGGGTGTAACAAGGGGTGGAAGAAGTGCGCGACCGCACGGGACTTCGCGCTTAAAGGAGTTTGATACGAAAAATGTTATAAATAGAAGTGGGGGGGGGGCCATGGAAAATGCTATTTTTTTGTGGGCAGTAATATTAAAACATTCTGTATTTATCTGGTTTAAATTCTAGTTAAACGTTATAATTTGAATGAATACGTCCAATCAGAGGCATAACATACAGGCAGGTAGGTCTTAAGTCTAAGGGGCACGAAAGAAGTAAAAAATGATCGTCGTATTTCTCATGTGAAACAGTTAGGAAAAATTTACGAAAACTTGCTTAGACATTTTTACACATTTATTCTTTCATTGAATAGAACGTCCTTTGTCTTGTATTCTCTTCAATCTCTTGACCTTGCACTCCCGATTTTAATAAGTTAACAACAAACACCTCTAACTGGCACGAAGCAAGCGCGAGACATTTAAACGCTTGCGTTGTTTCCTTCCTTCCTAGAACAGGCCCGTACCCAGAATTTTTTTGAGGAGGTTGGAGACAGATCCGAAAATGTGGAACAAAAGAGAACATCCGAAATGCTATTGGATTTGTTGAGTTAGGTTATTTACGTCGATTTTCTGACACTTTTGGCTGATCGCGATGATGAGGATGAGTGATGATATGATGAAAATTGATCACGGAACACTCACAAAGAACGTCCATGCCCAACCCTGGATTCGAACCCGGAACCCACAGCGTCGTAGCGCGTTGTGCTAACCAGGTGGTCGACCCTGGTCGGCGAAATGCTGTTGGGAGTACTGGATGTGACCACCAATGTTTCGGTAGTATTATTGTACGAGCTAGTGCTAGCTCGTAGCTCGTATAGTGCTAAGTGTACACCCAACGGTAAAAGCAATATGTCCATCTCCACTGTATTTTCATTCAGTCTGTTTTCCACAGTGTCATGATAATGGGTTGAAATAGAAACGCAGTCAACATAAGCTTCACACCAAAAGAATCAATGACTCCTTAGAAGAACACAGGATGTAGAGTAGTGTTGCCCACGAGACGAGACTTTGGCCTGTCTCGTCTCGTGGAGTCTCGTGGAAATGCTGTCTCGTCTCGAAAATATTCGTTTGTCTTATGACACATGGTCAAGCTCGTCTCGTCTCGAATTTTTAAAAGCCTGTCCCGTCTCGTCCCATGGGCAACACTAAAGAGTAATGAGAGAATTAAAATGGTGGTGAACAATTTGCCTACTATTATCTATCCTAATTGTAGAATTGTAGAGTTGCAATGTTAAGGTCCAAAGTATCGGGAAGAAATAATTATTAATTAATTATTATTAATAATTAGCAATCATTATTAAAATGAAGAACATGTCTAAATGGGGGTTAACGCCTCCAAAATAAAACCTCGAAACATTTAGTCAAATTACGACTTGAGTTTGAAAGAAATTGGGACAGGGATTTGAAAGAATAGACTGTTCCGACTAAATTGGAATGTCTTAAAAACACGCATCAATGATTAGAAAACAAAAATTACAAGGTCAGTTTAGTTTCCCTTGGCAGATAAGGTTTAGCACAGTTCTGAAAAAAGAGGGGAGCGACTGCTCACCCCCACTTCCATTTAATTTCTGCCATTGGATTGGGGCCTCGCATTCTAATCTCAACCAGGGCTTCGCTATATGTTGCTACGCCACTGTTGAGAGAGGATTACTAAATCCAAAAATCCATATTTCGAAGCGTCATGCATGTTTTTTGCAATTGTTTTATACTTATTGTTAGTTTATTTAGTTTATTTGACGTCGCATTTCTACCACTACTGGCTAATTGCGAGGATGCAAATGAATGTCAGAAATGAATGAAGGGTCTTAGCAATAGCAACCAATTTTCGCGACGTGTACCTTCTCCCCTCTCTCTTGCCACTACTGTGTGCCGTGTTCTTTGACATTCTGACATTGTCCTCGGTTTTCTTATAGCTTTTCTTTCAATCAAAATATGTGCACAATGACAACGTGACTACTGCTGCATTTGCAAACTGGAAGTAACAAAATGCAAGTCAATGTATACTGCTATAATCTAATTTTGTATTGGTATAATTGTTATTTTCGCTTGTCGATCGCTACTCCTCGCAGACTCGTGTCCAGATTTCGAGGCGCAATGGAAACAGCATGCTGCGTTTTTCCCAGGCTTGTTTTTCAATGAAGTTCAAATGCTATGGAAGAATAAAGATTTGAATTCAAAGCGTTTTGAAGGAAAACTAAAGTAAATTTTACATTTAATTCTAACGATTTTAATACAAAAGAATACCGTAGACTATGTAAACATGTGAAGAATTAGCAAATTAGAATTCAGATCGACAAGTTAATGTTCCTGGATATTAAGGTAAAGAGATAATGGGTTGTTGCAAGTCTGATTTGTGAACAGATAGACTAATCGGGACTGAATGGGATCCGAACCAATATGTGTGTCTACTAGACATCGAATTCGGGACCCCTTGATTACAAAGCTTGATTGGAAATTGAGGCGTTCTTAGTCCAGCATTAATATATGTATAGAAAAATTTCAATAGTGGGAAATATACAATATTGCAGGATTTAAAAAAAAAGAAGTATAAAATCACTGTAAAATTTAAGAGCGAAAAGGAGTTACGAATAATATATATCCTATATTTTGTTAATGTTTTGGACCTAAAAGCTTAGAAGAATCAGTTAAATTGATTTGAGGTTTTATTATAAATCCACTTTGTGTACAAATAGGTTAGTCATGGTGGACCTAGAGTTTAATGTTGAATTATAACACTACGTGTCTCCATCGAACACAGGACCCCTTGCTTACAAGGCACCGAGATTGCCACCATCGGGGTGGCCCTACAGACATACTGTCTGGCTACCTTAGCTGAGACCATGGACGAAAGTGCGCATGCGTCAAATGGAAGTGTTCATTGGCAAAATAGGGGCACTTTGTTCAGGAAGCGGGTTTTCGTGAAAATCGTTAGCTGTTGAAAAAACAACGAAGTTTCAAGCACAGCAACAACGCCGCCAAAATACGTATAGATGTTTACGAATTATGTAAGGGTACAGAATTTAAAAAAATAACCATCCATATACTATATAAGCAAACGGAACATGTCAGGAAAGTATTCATTACGTCACATTAGTAGATAAACTTGTTTGTAAACATGGAACTTCATTTTCGGTCATTCAATTAAATTGGTATCCTTAGTAAATCGTATAATTAGCACAAATGTACACAGCAGTAATCAGAATAGTATCAACAGTATTATTATGCAAACTATTATAAATACAGTAAAGAACATGTAGTAACTGATTGGTTTGTGGCATTGTGTATTATATCAAGGGTGTTTTGTAGAATGTGCAACAGGGACCAATACGTCTTTGTTTCCTTTGTTCCACTTCGAAACGGTTTGTTACGAATTGTAAGCGACATCACAAACACAACACAGAAAGCAGTAATAAACACAGCAAGCGAACCCTACAGAGCTACCACAAGGAAAAAAACCATGGACGAAATGTCCCAGCGCAGCTTTCCTTTCTTCCGTTCAGCTCGTGCCATAAGGAAGCCTGGTCCACTCTCCCCCTCCTCTCCTCGCAGGAGTACGGTGCACAGGCTTTGCTGGTCTGAGCAGCTTTTTTTTGCTTGTGTTTTTACTATAGCAAGCAAGAGCCACAGGGTGGTGTTCTACCTGCTTCCCTTCTCGCGTTTGGAATCGTACTTTCCAGCTAGTTTCGTTTCCCTTGGCCGGACTGTACCAGTCAAATTATAATTTAGAACTCCAAGTTACTTGGTGACAAAAAAAAATACTACACTGACCCCCCCAAAAAATACCTTACTTCACAGAATATAATACTTTAACACGGAATTATCATTACCTGCAAACTATATGAGTGTTTCCAAAGATCTGCTGCATATACCCTTTCCCTCATAACAAAGATCAACTAAAAATTTTTTTTAAAAAAAACGAGCGTTTCTCTATTTGCAGTCCGTCATTGTTTACGTGTAGCGCGAAAGGTTAAAGTTTTAGTGTTTGAAACCCAGAAAAGCATGTTTTTGCACTTGTCCTTTCTTGCATCATGATAAGATGTACAAATGCCTCAGCTCGATATAATTCAACTTCAGAGCTCTTCTGCATGGTTTTCGGTTCGAATTTGAATATGGGTCGAAAAAGTGTGAAGTTGGCCCGACCCATTTATTTCCTTAATAGTTTCTATGTATTTTCGGAACTAACGAAAATTTTATGAGAACTATCGACAACTAACGAAGAACTAACGTCCTGACTAGTTTTGAAGTGGGCAACGCGAATGGGTCGGGCCAACTTCACAGGGGTCTCTTCTGCTGCTTGCAGGAGTGGATGTTATCTGCTTCAGTAATCTACACTCCCTTGTTCCACCTGCCAGGCTGCGAGAGTAGTAGTGCTTTCAATTATTTTGACTGGTTAGTAATTTTCGCTGCTGGCTGCAAGCAATGTGTAACAAAATTATACCTCATGTGTTATAACATGCGATTATTATTATTATTATTATTAAAGATTAATTAGTGAAATAGTTTTCTCTTTCGCTAAACTTAACATAAAGAAGATAGCAAAGAATGAACTATGAATCAACGAAATTAATAACAGCGTTTGCTTTTCTTTGACGATTTAGTTAGGAAACAGACCTGTGATCCAATATTTCGTTATTATATATTATATTATTATTCTTTAAATCTTGTATCTACAAGGAAAATCAAACAAAGAAACATAAGGACGTCTTATTTGAAATTCTTAACCCCGTAGCGTGAAACGAAAGGCGGGAGGGACTTCGAAATGCAACAGTTAAGTTTAGTACTTGGTTCTTGGAGAGAACGTGCGTAATATTAAGTTAACGAATGGTTTGTCCAATGAATGATTAATAATTGCGACAGGGACGAAAATCCCGTGGATAGAACGAAAGTACTATTTACATTGGGAACCATAAAACGTGATTTAGTTACCTAACAACCGCTGCATACCCAACCCAAATCTCGACAAATTAAAAGTAAAAGCGAGCAAATGTAGAAATATTATGCAATAGATATTGGTCCATCATTCCCAGCTGAATTGTATCCTTAAACATCTGTCACAAGTGAATTATCGAAAGTTTCATCTGCACATGATTTTGCCAAACAGTACCTCTCCAATTCTACCTCCCTCTACAGAGGTATACCATGTTAGATATCATTTTAAAACTATAGGTCCTGTCCCATTTAACCGATCTGTGCAAAAAAGTGAACTTAAAACTATACATTTAAAAAACTCCGATCTCCGCACGGACTGTTTAGCACAGTGTTTATGAAGCCAATGGTTACGGTTCGCATCTCCCCCTGGACGTGGGTGTACTTTGTAAGTGTTTCTGCATCAATTTCCTAATGTCATCCTATCATCACTCATCCTCATCGTCGCGATTAGCCAAAGTGGTAAAAAAGCTATGCTAAATAACAAAATCAAATCTTTGCACACACACGCAAACAACATACATAAATAGAAGAAACTGAACAGGAGGAAATGTTTTATCATTTCCTTTCACAAGTGTGTTTGTTTTACATTCAAGGCAACTTAAATAATGCTTTGCGATGGGCCAAAAATATGTAGATTCGTCACTGACAGTCATTTGTTTTCTCCTCTGCACATCGCTTTTAGCCGAGTACCGCCTTGTTGCCAGTTTCCTTCATTGCTACGTTGTCAAAAGCTTCAAAAAAGAAAAATATTACATCTCTTCTTTCGATGTCTAAGGTTCATGATAATACAAATGCTTAGCACTGAATAAAGGCGACGACCATCTGTTCAAGAATGCTTAACATTTTGACAACGCAAGAGAAGGATTACATTGTAAAGAGCTGCTTGCGTCACCCACGCTCCGACCGCTCCCTTACTGTTGGACTTATGCACGTTGTGGTTCGCATACCACTTTTAATTATAGGTCAGCACGATGCACGTTGTGGTTCGCATACCACTTTTAATTATAGGTCAGCACCGATTAGCCCATCTTTGCATAAAGTAGACTTAGAACTCAATTCCATTACCGAACATTTCGGTTTCTTGAAGGCAATTTGGGAGCTACGTGAAATAGAGGATAAAGATAACAGCGGCAAAGGGATTCCATGTGCTGACCACGTGTCAACTTATAAGGAAACCACTTAAGAGGCCTTTGTTATTCATGGCCGTTTCGCCACGGAGTTTTTTCATCGTAGCTGTTATGGAGATGATTAATTTTATATAAGATTGGCGAGAAAATATTAACAAAACATGCTATTATTGTGTTTCACGCTAATCGGAGGTGAATTCTGTTACTGGGTGATAGATGGGTGTTATGATATGTCAGCTGTAAAGTTAAGAACAGTGGCGTATTTAGAAGGAGTTTTAGAGCTAGGTAGTCTTATTTTTGCTCAACTTTCCTTAAAATAAAATTAAATAAAATTTAGAAAAATATGGCATGATCTAGAAGTGGTAAGAAATATCTGATAACCCCTTATGATTTGATTTGATTTGTTGTTTGAAGTCCACTTTATGCACAGTAAGGCTAATCGGAACTGGACCTACAGTTTAAAGTGGAATCCGAACCACACGTGCTTCCACCGGGTTTCGAACCCGGGACTCCTTTATAACCACCTTATGTTCACATCCCTTTACTGCATTTGTGAGTACGGCACTGAAAGCGTGGGGAATACTGCCCGCAAATAAAATGGAGAGGGTTCCTTAAATAACGATAACAGAAGCGGGGTGTAATGCATGGCTTTCCTGCAAGAGCCTAAATGTCAACCTCTCTTCCACGTCCTGGACTCAGGGAGGAAGGGGGGTTGCCATTAGGCTATCCTAGGCTATAACCAAGGGCCAGACAAAAATGAGATGCTGAAGGGGCAGAAGTGAAAAGCATGGCAAATTGAAACATGCCAAATCCTTTTACTTGCTTATTTCGTTAACGAAGGACTATCTAGCAATTAAATAAGTTATTTCACCATGGCCTATTTTCAAACGTCACCTAGATCATACAAACAGTATGTACAACTCTATTGTTCGAATATAAGTAATTGTTCCTCGAAAAAAACTAATGTAAACATTTTGAATGCCAACAAATAAAAGTCAATTGGGGGGATATTGGCGACCAAAATCAACATCATTGTTTACCGATTTACCGGTTCGCGTGCAGTGTGGCTACCATAAGGTAGTGTTGATTCGTTTTCCTTTAGTGCGTGTGCGGTATTAGTGTTGTCTGGCGAAATATATATTGAAAGTGGCTGTTTCAAAGGAAAACGAAGTTTAATGAGTAATTTTTAATCAGATGTATCAATGTTTTGAACTTTACAAGTGTTATTAGTACAGAGCATGATGCAGTTAGTGAAAATTAAGTACCATGAGAACAAATTATTAATAAAAATGTCTACAGTGCCCAAAATAAAGGATAGTCCAAATTCTATATATCCCGCTCTGGATGGGCTACATTTTGCAGACAATCGGTGCTTTCGCGTCTAGACTCAGATTCAGTCTGTTTGTTGCGTACTGCCCATACATTCTTGTTATTGCCCTCGCATCAATTCCATCCTAATCTTAGCGATTGACCAAAAGAGACAAAAGCGAGAAGTAATATTAGTCGAATTAATCTCTATATAACAGCAGCAAATGGCTGTGTCTTCCTCAAATTGAGGATTCCTCTCGCAGATATCCCATATAACATGAAGGTTAGGATGAATGATGAAACAGATTGTTGGAACAAAAATAATTTCATGTCCAGGTTTTCCAGGATGCGAACCTAGGACACCGAGTTTTGTTGCACGCTACGCTAACCATTCAGCCACAAAGCCGACCTGAAATACTTTGTGCTTGCAGGAGTGATTCTCGAGACGCACACGATATAAGTGGCAAGATGAATAAGACTTGCATTGGCGCCTTCAGGTCTCCGCCGAGCATTCAACCATATCGGTATCAATACCTCAACTTGATGTGGTTTCAAGGTGAATAGTATGTATGCCCCCATACTTCAAGTTGTTGTATTTCTGCCGTCGAACTTACAGATATGTATGAGTAACACAGTGTTAATGACCAGGGACATATGAAAAATGGGATAACCGTTAAAATAAAATAAATTATAATTGCATGATTGTGGATTAAAGGTGTTGCTTTGTTAACTGACTTTCGCAGTTATACCTATCGAAAATTAAATATTTGTGGTTAAACTCGCCTAAAATCAATTGGTAAATTGTTTTACATTTTCACACAAATGTCATGTCAAGTTAATGTACTTGAAGCTAATATATATTTTAAGTTGGGGACATCACAGAGGGCGAAGGGGTGGTTGTTGAAAGACTGCTGAATTCGCCGCATTGTTGCTTCAAGGGAAGGGGGGAAACTCGTTCAAAACGTAAATACTCTCATCTAAAACTAGAAATGCTAGTAGCAACAAAGAAAGAGGGGAGAATTGTTTTCAGCACTCTGTCCTCAATATTTCGCATGCATGTACTATATGAGAAGCAGCAACTTGAACTTTAATAAAGGATAAATAAAAAATCTGCTGCTACCAGGGGCTCTAGTTTCTACACTAACTCCGTGCTATTAATTCGAGGAGACGGTTGTTTTCCCATATTGACTCACATTTATGAAAATCCGCGCTTTTGGTAGATCATTCCCAATCAGTAACATGAATAGATATTGATACTTTTTAACATTAAAATTCAAGAAGCAATTTTTTAATGAATAATTTCTTCTTTTGTTGCAAATAATTGCAAAATTATCATCATTTATAAATAGGGAACGAATTATTTCAGGAGTGTTACACACGTCATATTTTATCATTCTCTAAACCTCAAAATAATATGTTAATATTGAATCAATGCTTTTTCTTGTTCACATCACAGCACCTCCAAATTAGCCGCGATTGAGGAATGTGGGAGGCCCTACACATCGTTTTATCTAGTCTAATAGATAGTCTTGTCATTGTTGAGAGACTAAACAAAATGCAGGACTACATTTAGAATATAATCGTTATATTTGCACTTTCAATCACTGCCACAATCACTGAAGGTGCAATGCCTATAAAGTGTTTGCAACACGCTCCGAAACGTTTGCCGTAATCATTGCAATGGGTGTGATTTCGCGCAAACAATTTTCGGGGAAGTTGTTGGCTGAATATCATCCAATGGAAACAGCCGCTGAGGTTCTAATGGTGATCAAACGCCGAACCGCACCATTAAATGTGATACCGTTACCACTACGCCATTGGGGACAATTGCGATAGCAGAAAACATTTACACTTTTTCGCCATCTTTATTTGCAGTTGAAGTTAATAATACAGCGAACTTGAATCATATTGGGAGTACTGTATTCCCAAATAATTGCCCCCATGCACACGCCACTGTTGCTTGTGTATATACATAAGTACGGGCTACTCGTGTTCACTCACTTACAAGGGAAACAGAAACTCGAGCTCTCAGCGAGACAACTCCAGGTGTCATGAAACAGATAACGGTTAAGCCACTGATGTTCGTTGGAACATGCATTTCTACTGTCTTGGCCTTTGAGTCACTGCTTTGGTTGCAATGAAGTATTTTGGCAGGTGTCCTATTTCGCTGCAGGATACATGCAAGGCTTAACAGAATAATGTTAATGGTTAATGATATGCATATGATATAAAATGGTTACTATTATTCGGAAATTAATACATGATTTCTCTTCTGTAGAGTGTAAGAATTTTTTCTTCCGATAATGAAATAGTAAAAATAGTAAAA
Source organism: Lepisma saccharinum (assembly GCF_977018435.1). Lineage (NCBI taxonomy): Eukaryota > Metazoa > Arthropoda > Insecta > Zygentoma > Lepismatidae > Lepisma > Lepisma saccharinum. The sequence continues at coordinate 63,979,044 of NC_139230.1, read as the reverse complement.
AAAATATTTAACCAGAAATCAACAAAGTGAATAACAACGTTTGCTTTTATTTACCTTTTGATATATTATCAAAGCAATTACCGACCTTGTTTTTAATACTGCCGATGCTGTGCGTAAATGCAGTCAGTACCCCTCCCCCCAAAATGATATGTTTACTGTCTCTTTATATACGTATATCTCTGGCTCTAATTGATTATTTATTTGCCACATAGACAGATGAAACTGACATAGGAATTCGAACCCAGAATTTATTGTGCTAATATAATGAGTTGACCGACATTTAACAATCGTGGCGTCCTTTAACTTTTCCAGGCAGTCATAGCCGAGATATATAAAACAACGTTTCGATTATAATTTTGTTTGTTAAAGTTGGATATTTTTTTTTAAGTAACGAAAACGCTTTGCTCATTTCCGAATAGCACCTTTAAGTAAACAAATTGATAGATTGATCGAGTTCGTGTTTTAAGTCCACTTTACATACAGTATGGTTAATCGGGACTTGACGTACAGTTTAAACTGGGATCCGAACCATTTTATGTCTCAACTGGTTATCGAACACGGGACTCCTTGATTACAAGGCGACGACGTTTACTACTACGCCAACAGGGAGTCCCAGTAACCAATATATATATATACTTTTTCGTCTATAAAACACCCGATATTAACACACTTTCAAACAACGTCTTGTACATATGAAGCAAATTAAAATTGATATGTGAGGGCATAGGAGTGCGCACGGTGGTTGCCAGTGGTGCATGAACACCTCAAAATGCGTCCTCAAAAAATTAAGAATGTAGAAAGTACCATTATAACAATGAAAATAATGTCTCCTCTGCTGTCTCGAGATTTGAATTTTAATGGTCGGATCTTTCTAAAGTTAAAGACAGAAGAGTGAAACGACATGCAGCCAAAGCTGGAATCCGCCTAGAAAGATGACCCTTCGTTCGGGATTCACCAGTGATAAGAGGAAATCCTTGATTGCTTAACGAGTGTCAAGCAAACTATTTTGACAAAACAATAATAATACAATGCTAACAATACCCACAATAGTTTGCAAAATGATCTACGTAATCAGTGCGATGTTTGTAGTGGTGCAACAGTCTACGTTAGAGAAAACAGGGTTTGAAGTAGAGTCCGATTGATTTGATTTTTTTGACGTCGCATTTCTTCTACTTTTGGCTAATCACGAAGATGAAGGTGAATGATAATATGATCGGATGGATGAAGCAGTATTCGAATGAAGGGGTGAACCGGGGAATTTCCCCCCCTCTATTTTTCCCATGCCCTGCTCTACATTAATATTTTCATTCCCAACCATGGGAAGAAAATGTCCCCCTCTGAACGTGTACTTTGAATGGAATGACACTGTTTGAGTCATAATTTCGAGCTTGCTCTTCAAGATGTTTTTAAGAAAGATAGTCATTGTACCCTAAATATTTTATGGATGCACTTTATTTTATTTTCAGTCAAAACAGAAAAAAATAATAGGATCTGTTCTAGAGTGGTCAAGCAGTAGAAACAACAATGATGGAAATTAGCGAAATGTTTGACATTTGTTGGGTGCCATCAAATCAATCTGTGTGGGTAATAATAAATAATTATCTGGTTCTTGTACATTTCTCTTAGAATAGTGAACTCAGTGCAGCTATGGGTTGAAAAGAAATAGAAAGTGCCAAGGAATGCTGAAGAAAGTACCAACTTAGTTATTTGTAGTACAATTTTGACTTTCCCCTGTTTTATTAGATTTCCTCAAACAGTTTCCATTGCCTCCACAGAGAAGAAGTGCGTGTCAGGAATTGGCTGTGGCAATAAAATCTCTAACGTCCCGTGTTTTAGCGAAGTACAAACTTTTCAACCTCACAACATTTATAGTATTCATCACAAAGTAGGTAAAATAGATCAATATTATCTTTATTATTATTCCATTTACTAGACATGGCATACAGTTTTTCTTGCATATCAGTTGCGTTACTGAATTCTAATTAGATTTATTTATGTGTAAATAACGTAAATATCTTCACAAAAATAAGAAAACGTGTGCTCATGTGAAAACGCATACTCATAAACCATAAGTTAAAATTTCATCTTCACACACCTTATGGTTTCTGTGAAAGGGGAAAATTAACTTGTGACAAATAGGCTAACATTGTCCAGATAGTCAACTGAAACACCCCTTTAGGCACTCCCATATGAATTAGTCTGCACGTGCGCATGTGTAGGGGGAGGAGGGAGAAAGGAGAGCGTATATTTGAAAAATTCATTAACCAAATGTATAAGTGACATTTCCAGAAGCTGAATATGTATTCCCCGGCATCATGATGCATGAATGAGACTGCGTATCGTATCGTTATCTAAATAACGACGGAGAAAAGGATGCTCGACCGGTAATGACACACTACTAATGATTAATTGATTTGATTTTACTTCACTTTTCTTCCACTTTTGGCAAATCGCGAAGATGAAGATGAACTCTAGTTTTATCCCGATATTTTAGTCGAATTAGTCATCACGCACTGTTATTTAAAGGAAACCCTTCTTCCACAACTACATGAGTTTGAATAGAAAATAAAAGCGATAAGAAACGCAGATATCTGTTAGTAAAAGAGCGCGATGTGTGCGCTTTAAAAATGTACGAGAAACTTTTTTTTCCTCCGTGATTAACACAACTCCGAACTTTTTAGTCGCTTGCCGCCATTAGGCTTAGGTTACAAAATGTCACAGGCTCAACTACAGTGATACCCATAAAAACATATGAAGATAAAATATATGGGTTTGAAAGATCGTTTATTGCTTTCAGTGAGGTGAGAGGTTGTATAGAACTTATCCCCTTTATGTTATCGCCGAAGTACGCGGTGCAATTTTATATTCTGCCGTTGTCCTAGGTCTCCCTAGCGATTTTCTTTCAATCCTTAAATTTTGTATTGCATATGGCATAGTTATAAACATAGTGAAGGACAACTTGCTTGCAAACTTAAAATAAGAGAATGCAAATAAAAGTATGCTACTACAAGCAGTGGCGTGCCCAGGAATTTACAAAATGAGGGGTTACGTATACTTTGTCTTGGCAGTCTGCCCTCATTTTGTCATATTTTCCTACCTTTGACATTTTTCTTTTAGGAATGCTGGGCCAAACGGGGGTTATAACCGCCACTAATCCCCCCCTTGGGCACGCCACTGACTGCAAGTTTAATTTGTGGAAGCAAACGTTATCTTTCTCCTTCCTTGATTCTTACTCTTCGCCGACCCTTCTCCAGACTTCCATTAGCCATGCACTGACACAGCTTGCAGAAGCATTCTTCCCAAACTTGTTTCTGTCCGACTCAAATGCTAAGGGGAATAAGGCATTGGATCGCATCGTTTCTCAACCTATGGGGCGCGACTCACAGCTGGGACCCGAGGGGGTGTTTGGTGGGTGGCGAAGTCGGACTTGAGAATTTATTTACTGTCTTACAAAACTATCGTTTAAAATACTAATATATATTATTTCAATATTTTAACCCGTGTTGTACGTAGTGTAAGCTATACATTTCTGTTCATCGTAACCTAACCTCTGGAATTCAAGGCGCCTTGCTGTTGGATGCTCTCTTCTTTTCTCAGTTTATTGTTTCCTGCCCTTGCGCACAGTTTCATGATGGAAATGGACAATTCCGTCTTTCATACAATACTGGTAAAATACCTTTAACCCAAATAACGTAGTTCAGGACACCACATTATTTGTTTTTTTACCTAGTACCTACAGTACTGTGCGCCCATTTTACACCGATTACAAAAACGAAAACAAAGGAAGTTTGGCACAAAATATTTACACGTAGATTGTTATTTTACAAACACAGACGAAGCATAAGGTGAGGTCAGGGCTCGAAATGGACCGTAGCCGACCGGAACGGCTTCCGGTTCGTGATTATCTGGAACCGTTCAGTTCCGTCTCGTCAGTTCAGTTTCTTAGATATTTAGACATGGCTACACTTTAAGCATCGAAAACAATTGATTCACCTTGAAGGACGATAGTTTCGGAGTTAAGGATAACCATGTTCCAAAGCATTATCTTCTTTCGTGAATAATATGAATAGCCGGTTTGAAGACTCAGGTATATTTTCGCATACAGTCCCATAAAATGCACATACATGGCATTTAGATAATTGTGAAGGTGTGTGAGATGTCAGGCAAACTTTATAAGCGAAAGGATGTGTGCGGCAATAGTTAAAAATCTTCGCACCTACAAAGAAACTCCACAACACATTGCCACGTCACTCAAAGTTTATGTGAATTATATCAAAATTGTTCCAATATCTACAGCTGAATATGAACGCTGGTTCAGAGATTATATCTTTTCTTGGATCATAGAATAAGCTACATCGCTGTAAGTCAATTTCGATAATGTCCCTTTTTTTTATCAGATATGAGCTCCAAATACGATTTTAAACCTTCGTTTTAAAAGTTATTCAAAGACAACAATGGTTATCTGGGATTACTTTAATGGGGGGTTCCCGACTTTTCTGCTTTCATTTGTTTATTTTATAAAAATATCGGGGGCTGTAGCCCATTTAGCCCCCCTCCTTGTGCGTACGCCAGTGGCCTGAAGTGACTACACCAAACAACAGAAAAGCTTAGTCAGGCTGCAGCAGATGGTACCTTATCAAACCATCTCTCAAATCGTTAAGCCTCTCGCAACTGTTATTCGATTCGGACAAGACGGCGCCACGGAATCACGATGCGTAGCTTCCAGTGTTCTCTGCTCCACCCTTCTTTCTCCCTATTCTATCTGTCCTTATATTTCTCCCCCACGTTTTATATTATAGAATTAATAAATAGATTTGTAATTCCCATACATTTACAGCGTAATTGCCCTTACAATTTTGAGAAATCTTTACGTGATTCTGGGATTAGTCTTTCTGATTAGCCAAATTGGTTTCAAATTCACTTTATTCTCAAATGTCGGATTCAAATCACGGTTCAATGTGTCTCGCCAGGAATCGTACCTGGTACTCATTTTTTACAAGGCGTCCGCGTCCTTCCCGACTGGAATTAAGTTATATTGTAATAATACATAACAACCTTTTTAACAGACCCTCTGTTCGTATCTCTGTATAGTTGAAAGGATTTGGTAACGTAAAGGTAACTTCCCCGTGCATACTGCACCGTGCCACATTCAGGGGAACTGGGTTAGGGTTCCACACATTCTCGATCTCGGCCATTTTGGAGGTGTTGTGATCAGCACCAGCGCCGCCTTTAACCTGTAGGTTTGCCTCCAGGTACACACTGATTTGAAGCTGGATAGCGCCCAGAGCCGCTTAATTCGGTGACAAGGCCAGAAAAAAAATCCTAATTTAGATCACCCACAGCGGGAATAGAACTCTTGTATCCCATGTGGCAGTCAGACGCCAAACCGATTAGAGCCACTAATCGAGGTTAATTGGGACTGGATATAGAGTTGAAAATGGGGTCCGAATCACTGTACCATAGACATTCAGGGCTCAGCATAAATCGTTTAACTTGGATACGATTTCAGATATCATGGACGGAATCATTAGTGACTGGGATGGATGTCACTTCAGTTTACCTTTCTACGTATTCCTTTAGGTCATGTTTGAGGCAACAGCCGACTGGTTCCATCAGCGCTATGAGGTAGAGGTAAGGGACTCGAAAAATCCTCTGACCAGTGGCGTCGATTAGGGGGTCGAGGGCTGTAGTTGCCCCCACCCACTTTTTCCAACTTTTGTCCCCGCACTATGCTAAATCTTATGTACCAAGGGAAAGTAAATTGTCCTTGCCCCCACCCCCACTTTTTACACCTTGTCCCCTAATTTTGGAACCCAATCGCCTCCACTGCCTCTGGCAGTCGCTTCGGTTGGTTGAGTGGTCGACTCGCGATTTCGAAATTGTAATTTAAATTGATTGATTGATTTAGTTTATTTTACTTCGCGTTTTGTGCCTCTTGGCTAATTTGCGAAGATGGGGATGAGTGATGAAATGATGAAATTGATGATGGACATTCACAAACAACCAAGCCCGACCGGGATTCGAACCCGGTATCTCGGCCCTTTTACCTCGGCTTAGGAACTATACGGTCGAGATCAAATTCATATTAAATAAAAAAAATAATGAAAATGGTTTCAAATTTTACATGACAAAATACGAGAAGTTAGAGTTTTAAATTTTCTATGTTGCAAAATTGCTGTCACAAATATGTATTCACTTTTGAGTACTTAAGGAAAATTACCAAGATCGAGTATTAACACACTATATATTTAAACAAAATTAAACAACTGAGTTTAACAAGTTTATACATAAATTCAGTACACGTTTTTGTATATATATATGTATATTGAAGCATAGATATTGTTTTGCATTAACCTGTTCGCATATTACAGATTTATCTTCAAGTTTATCACGTTAAGTCCTTTATTATCAAGAAGAATTATTTCCGACCTTGCGTAGATCTTTACGATGAAAATCGGCACCAAACGCTCGATTATCAGCTTAGAATCAAATACGAATTATGTGTATTTATACGTTCAATCAACTTTTCACATTCCGAGTGCACACTTTTTGTATATTTGCAAATATAGGCCTTTCACTTATGTAGTTACATGCATGTAAGATACTTATCTCATAATTCCACACAAAGAGAAGATGGCTGCCATTTTACGTGAATCCATCGGGTCACAAATTTAATGTCCTTTGGACCTTTTATGCATTTTGCGACGCAATTTCAGTCGTTACAATCGAATATTATACTTATCTGCGCTGCTATATCACGTCATATCCACAAATCTTCATGTTATATTTTAAAAGTTCCAATTTCAGTTTCCAAAACTTTTTAGCGACTTCATTCTAGTCGAGGTGATCTTAAAGATGAAGCAGTGTATCCGAACTCACACTGTTACAACTTTTTTCACAGTATACAAACTTGCGAATACTTTTCAAGCGACAAATTTAGAATTGTACAATTATTATACATTAAAATGTTTGTAAAATAAATTAGTTACAATAAAATAGATATTACAATATTCTAACACATGTTTACGTATTTTATTTTCACCTTTTTCAGTTATTTTAAGTTTTACAATTTTGGTGGGAAAAAGGTTATTTACGCTCAACTTAGATTTTTCCCTTTATTTGAGTTGGCTATGCTTCCAAGTTTAGGATTACTTCACAGCTTTTGGATTACTCTACAAGGCGCTTCTTTACAGCAAATCGTAAGTTTAATGTCGAAAAACAACCAAAATTATATTAAATGGTTTGTACATATTAGTAATACGTTTTAAATACATGTTCGTGCCCAAATACTTATGAAAGAGCAAATAAAAGCTGTAGAAACCAAACATATGTGCGATTATGCGTAAATTGGCAATTTTCGGTAAGCATATTCTTGATACTTCACAAACCAAATTACATCGCTAAGATATAAAAGTATTTTAAATACCTGCAGTTTACATACGTAGTTCTATAAGAACAAAGCCAAAGTGATGCAAATTAATTTTCTACTAATATAAACTACCAAATACGACCTCAAATCGTAAATTTCAAGTAATAAAATTATTTTATTTTTCACTTTATGATGGTACTCATTCTGATACCGTCATACTGGCGCCCAATGGGCTTACCCACGCCAAACTATCATTTACAATTTTCTAAACTTGTAACAGCACATGAGATCAAAATATGATCTGTTATTACCAAGAAAACAAAAATTGGTAAAAGAACATAGTAACAATACATTTCTTTCTAAATCGTGAAGTGATAATGAACTTCTATAGCATATCATAGATTTTGTGTCAAAATTATAGACCAGAGGAAATATTAACCTATATATTAAGAAATTTTCTGCTCATTATTCATATGAGAGAGCTACAAATATTATATAACCATATTCAAGTTGAATAAATGTAAAGAACAAAATTAAATAACTTGTATATTAAGAAACTTTAACATGTTTCTGAGTTGAACCATTATTAATGTGATATTATGTTATACTAAAATACACGAAAAATGAAGTTCAAACTTCAAAGTTATTGTGAAGTTCAATAGCATATCAAATATTATGTGTCAAATGACAAACAAAAGCAAAGATTAATACGTTGACACATTTGTAGCTACATCATTTCTAGTAGAGTAAGCTACAAAAATTTATATATCAACACTTTAGTTAAATGAATACAAAACATGAAATTATTACAATCCATCGTTTATATGACAGAATACCCACAAACTTCACCACTCATAATATGGCTAATGCACAAAATTATTACCAATCTTCACCATTCAAGATAGATGGTTACTGTTCATTACATATTGACAAACAAGAAATACCTATCAGTTCTATGCTGTTCTGAACAAAAGTTTGTTGAGAGGAACTTCACACTGCTTTGGACGTGAGAAAACTTTCGATTGAAACTTAAATCAGTATTTTGGAGTATACTTAATGTCAACCTTGCATACACTGCTATCTCAAGTAGCATGACCATTTATCAGATGCGAATGTTACTAATTTGAGCAATCAACGCACCATTAAGCCAGGTACTATTCAGTATGCGATACAATTCATGGAGTTAATCTTGACGTTCCAGTACTACCCATCTGCCCAGTACAAATAATGTCTTATTATTCACCTAATCTAACCATACAAAAAGAAACCGCTTGAGTGAGATTTCAAGTTGTGAAGAAAATGTACCATCCAATATCCTATGCTAATAAAATTATACACTTTTCATATTAAGTTTTTTGTCAATCTTCGCCATTTAAAATAAAATGGTTACTGCTCAATAATATTGACAAAAAATATTAATAACATTTTTCATATTCAGTTTCTTGAGTGGCACTATAGGACTTACTTATTGCCTTTTACGTGAACCTACCCCAAGTTTTTATGCTCTATGGCATATCAGCATGTGCAACAAGCTCAGATCAACTCATAGATCTCTTTGCTTACCTTTTGCAACACAATGTGAGCATTTGATTCAGCTTATGAAATCAAATAACTCAAAATAATTCACATTAAAATTAGCATTTGGATTTTTGGTACCAATCCCTAGGTGTTATTGACTAAAACTTGAGTAACTTGTACCTTAGAGAAATAAGCGAGATGTTATGGGTTAATACAGTTCAATTAACCACTGTTTCTAGAGTGTGACATTGATGCACTTAATTGTTATGCATTTATAATTAAGTATCCCACAGTCCATGAGGTAAATCCTAACAACAAAATGTAATTATTACTATAATAAATTATATTTAAAGTACGACCATTTATAGGCCAACCATAAAAAAAATGAATAACTATGAGAGTTACTTAAAACATTAATATTTTTATACGAGGTGTACTACCGACTTTGGCTAACCTCAATAATGGTAAGTTTGTTTCAAGAACAAACTGTGCACACATCTGTAATGACAGATGAAGAAATATCACTTTTTTCTTGCATTGTTTGATCAAGTATATTTTGCACCACATCTTTATGTGTGCTACTTGCATTTTGCAAAATATTCAACCAAGAAATTTTCTTGTCTTTGGCACATTTCCACAATTTTACATGTTCAATAGCAATGTTTTCCTGAAGAATCCCATCACTGCAACGTAAGGCAGATATACGAGAGTCACCAAAGTTTTTTATACATAAGTATGGACCTTCATACAGAAAACAATATTTTTTAATTGGATTATCATCCATATCTCTTTGTCTATTTCTGACAAAAACAAGATTTCCAGAAGAAATTGATATTTTATCTAGTTGCTTACAATTCAACTTGTTTAACTTATTAGATCTAGCTGCATGACTTTTAATTTGAGCCATAAGCAGTTTGTCATTCCATGACTGATGTGTACCATCATCAATTATGACATTTCCTATTTGTAGGTTAGGTTCCTTATTTAATCTTAACTCTATCGGAGCGAAACCAGTTTGTGAGGAGATAGTATTGTTTAACCAATGCAAAGCCATGGATACTTGCTGGGGCCATTTAGCATGGTTATCGATGCACAATACTCTCATTAAACGGTTAAGTTCCGAATGATACCGTTCAACCATGTTGGATGAAGGATGGTATGGTGGAGTAAACATAAGTTTGACACCATATTCTTTCATTTTAGTATTAAAAAGACATGAACGAAACTGTGGTCCATTATCCGAAATTATTTTTTCTGGAATGCCCAGATGTTCAAAATATACTTGGCACAATTTGTTCAGCACCGTAAGCTGTTGGTCACTGGATATGCCACTAAATACCTGGATGCTGCATCCAATATGGTAAATAAGAAGCGTTCACGTTTAGGACCCATTGTGAATGGACCTTGTAAATCAATGAACAATATTTTCCCAGGCTTGTCGGTAATGTGTACTTTGGCTAAATGTTTAGACGGATGCTTGTTCGGTTTAGTACGAATGCATAAATCACAGTCTGCTACATATTGTTGTACATCTTTCTTCATACCTTTCCATTGGAAGTATCTATATATTTGAGAAAGTGTACGACTAGCACCCATGTGTCCCGATAAGTCATGAAATTTGTTCAAAATTGAACCTACCAATGTAATTGGAACACAAATTCTGATCTTTTGCACGTTATGAAAGTCCCTAACACACAAAATATTGTCCCTTATTAGATAACGTTCATTCCAAGTCCTACTTCTTGGATTATCATTAAGAATTGAAGAGTGCAAAAGATACTGCCTAATTTCTTTCAATTCATCCTCTTTTTCTTGGGCTATTATCAAATTTTCTATATCAATGAAAGGTTCTAGTATTTCCTTAAACTGCAAAGAATTTACATGATACAAGAGGCCTTCTTGCATCGGAAATGTTCTACTCAGAACATCAGCAATTATATTTTCTGACCCTTTACAGTATTGTATTTGGAAGGAATACTGTTGTAATTGTACAAACCAACGAGTTAAACGTGCATTCCATGTGTGCGCAGTTTCTAACCAGGTAAGTGCCTTATGGTCAGTTATGATTATAAAATGTCTGCCTTTTAACAGTGAACAGAACTTATCTATAGTAAACAATATGGCTAAAACTTCCAATTCTGTAGAAGTGTATGATTTTTCATAACTTCTGAGCAATCTACTCACGAAACCGAGAGGTTTGATGTTATCATCAATCAGCTGATAGCAGTATCCTGCAACACCTATTATTGATGCATCAGTTTGTACATAAAATGTGTGTGAAAAGTTAGGAAAAGATAAAAGTACTTGTTCACTAACTTTATCTTTTTTAGTATTTTAAAAGCTGTAGAAGCTTGGTCATTCCATTGCCATTTCTTACCAGCCTTCAACAAGTCATACATAGGTTGTGCTATGATGGCATAATTTTTTATGTATTTACTCAACCAATTAAAACAACCTAAGATTTTTTGCAATTGTTTAACAGAATTGGGCACAGGCAAATTTACAATGGAATCTACATACTTAGGATCTTTCTTATACCCCTGCGAAGTAATAATGTGACCCAAAAATTTAATTTCTGATCTACAAAACTCACATTTTTCAAGTTTCAACGTCATGCCTGCCTGCTTCAATTTTTCAAGAACTGTTCTTACATGCATTATGTGAGATGTAAAATCCTGGGATTTTATGATAACATCATCAACATAAACTACCACGAAATCTCTACAGTCCTTAAGCACACGATTTAAAGCATCGACGAATACTGCTGTACCATTTACCGAACCAAATACAACTCTTTTAAAATGATATAAGATACCTTCGAACATAAACGCAGTATATTTTCTGCTGTCAGGATGAAGATTAATTTGCCAGAAAGCATTCAATAAATCCACCGAAGTGAAGTATTTACAATTTTGGAATTCTACTAATAATTCTTGTATCTTTATGGGATGCACTTGAATAAGCTTAACATGCTGGTTTACTCGTTTGAGGTCTACACATAAGCGGATACCTCCCCCAGATTTAGGAACTACTAAAAGTGGAGACAGATATTCTGAATTAGACAACTCAATAACATCCCAATCAAGCATGATTTTTATTTGTTCACGCACTTGATCTCTATAAGCAAAAGGTATAGGATAATTTTTGCCTACTATAGGTAGATCTGTATCTAAAACCATTTTGTGAACGTAATCGTTACACAAACCAGGCTTATTAGAAAATATTTCTTGATATTCGAGCAGTAACTCTATGAACAAAGTTTTTTGTTCGTTTGTCAGCGAATCAGCCTTATTCATGTACTCTTCAAACTTATGCATGTTGAACTTGGACTTATCCTCCAAGCCCTTATAATTACTGACATGAGAACACTCAAAATAAGACAAATTATTGTCATCTTCAATTATTGGCATGAAGCGCGCGAAAGTGCGTTCTTCATCGAAGCCACATGTTATTGTTTGATCTTTAAAATTTAATGATGCTTGAAGTGCATATAACACATCTAATCCTAAAATGATATCCACTTGTAGATTGTGAACCACCAAAAACTGAACGTAACATTGTAAATTACTTATTTGAATGATCAGTTTAACCATACCTAATACCTTGGTTTTCTTATTACCAGAAAAATCTACCAATCTCACATTATCCGCAGGTGTGAGCCTGGGTCTACTGGCCTTAATATTGATTTCTTTCCAAACAGTATTGGAAAGCAGACTAATTTCTGCGCCAGTGTCGCAGAGAGCAGCATAAAATTTATCAAATGTTAAAACTTTTAATTTTGCAGTAAGTGTGTTACTGCCGAGAGCATTTATTGGTGTTGGAATTTCTTTTGATCCATGTCCATCAGTGTTATGAAGTTCTTCCCATTTCCCTAAATTAATGTTATCAGTAGTGGGATTATTAACTTGACCTTCATCACCCACTTTAAAACAAAGGTCGCTTGTTAGTTTTCCCGCAAGGACAAAACGTTATCCTCATCGGGATAACTATCAATGCTATTTGCATCCCTAAAATGACCAACGTTGACATTGTGCACGGTAGCTTGCACTTTTATATCTCCACCCACTTTATCATTAGATTTACAAGGTGTAGTACTAAAACCCATACTATACAAAAATTGTTTAACTTTAGTCATTCCCGCATAATTCCAATGTACCATATCTACTCTTCCTCTGGAAGGGTGACCAAGGAATTTCTGGTATAAAGAGTTATCTATGCAATCATTCTCTAAGAAGAATAAAGGCGCTATATTGTATACTTTTACTTTAAAATCATCTTGTAGTGACATCAAATATAGATTGAAATTATTCCATGTCTGCCACAATTGTTCATGAGGAGATGACATATATTTAGGAAGAGGTGGCAAACATAGTATCGTTATTTCAGCACATCTAGATTTCAACGTATTCAAGAGTTTGCTGAAAGACACTTGCATTTGTTCGAAGCTGCGTTTCCTAATTAAATCATTGGTACCTATCATGACCAATATTTTGTCTGAGAGTTTTTTATCATTTGATACACGCCTATGCAGATCATCAATGGTTTGTCCCGAGACACACAAACCTATGAATCTGGAAGCAGATTCATTCATATTCCATCTGTAACCCAAAATACTGTTGGAATACCTAACTAACATACTGTCACCAAGTAGTTGATGAACTCCTAACTTAGGAACGAACTCACCTAAATCACAATGATGATTATTATTCATTTCACTTGAGTGAGCATTATATTGAGCTTTAGGAAAGGAGGATTTTCAACCGCTTTGATGCTCAAGACACCTCCTGTATCAGGAGCATCTAAGAGTTTTCCTGCCTCGAACCCAAATTCACATTTCTAGAAATCTGATCATTTCTTACCCATGTCCTACCATTAGCATAGGATTTACGAGCAGATCCAACCTCATTATTAGACCTTAAGTTTCTTAACCCATTTCTGTTAGACATATTTCGGTCATTTTGCTCCTTAAACATAGACACATTAGCTACCTTCGATTTGTTCTTTTGGTTACCATAAGTTTTACTAGAATCCATATACCTAGTTGAATTATTTTTTAAAGATTGAAAATTTTCTATGGCCTGCAGAGTTTGTCTCAGTGTGTGAATATTATTCACCACCAAGTGTTCACTTATTTTATAAGGTAACAACGAAGATAACTGAGCAATAAGATGTGCTTCGTCAGCATGTGGTTGTATAGATTTCAATTTTTTGTAATTCTTATTCGCAAACTGCAATAAGTTTTCCTTGCTGTCTTTGTCATAAGGTGAATTTAGAACTTTAGTTAAATTTACAGATTTCCACCTATCGTTTTGATAATGGGATAAGAAATCTGTCTTAAACTCGGCATAAGACATAAACTTTAATTTATTTTCAATGTACCATGTACGCGCACAATCTGTGAGTAGTTTAGGTAAATAACTCATATATTCACTCTCATGAATATTGTAAATTTCCAGGTTTTCCTCTACCTTTTCTAAAAATTCAGATGGTATAATATCTGCGGAAACACCATCAAAATGAGGGAAGTGCCTCAAATCTTGTGGTTTAATTATTGGCTTATACCTAACCTTTGATGTATCTCTCGACGGATCAACTTCCGAATGTTTAACATTTGGAACATTTGTCGGAGGAATTATCTGAGGAGTATTGCTTACATTCTGTCCAACCCTACTAGTTAACCTGTCACGTTTTAGCTTATTTCTCTTATTAGCCAGTCTAGTATTACAATACGGACCATCATCTACGCATGTACTATCATGAACTGAGTTGACCTCACAATCAGTTTCCGAATCAGAAATTGCACCAGAACGATGCGTGCATTTACCGTAGTCATGCGGAACGTAACTAACACTAGGTCTACTTACACCTTCATGGCTTTCATGTCTAGCATCAAGCTCATGAAAATCACCCTGCATTGAATTCACCTTTACATTCTTTGATGTCGTATTTTTTCTGACTGTAACTGGAGTCAGTACATTATTAACCATGGTTGTTAGACTAGACTCGATCAGTGACATAGCCTTTCTAATGTTAACATTTAAACAAGTAACTGCACCATCATTCAACATGTCACTATTTGGAGCAACCTTAACATATTGTACATTACTATCATCTTCACTACGATTATTAACATTGGGTGGAATTTTGGATGACAGAATGACATGACTTCTGTCATCGGATTCGTAATCAAGATCACTCTTATCCAGCTGATCCCCCCTATCTATCTTATTCACTAATGGTTTATTGAACTGTAATTGATCTAGTGCAGTATGTACCTGCCCTAAATCCTTCCTAACTGTACACAGAGACATATCATTCTCTTCACAAGCTCTAAAGCATCTATCAAGTTTTGTGTCAAATTGCCTTGACAGATCTTCTATAACACTCTCGATTTTGTTATCGACATCCTCTGCTAACGATACTAATTCTACTTTCATTTTCTTGTCCAGAGCATGCAAATCTTTCTCTACTTTCTCATACCTAAGCATACATTCATTTCTAAATTGACTTATATCAATTTTAAGATCTTTAAACTCCTTAGTATGAGCCTTATTTGCTTCGGTTAGTGCATGCAAAGCGGTGTCTATATTGGTATTATGCTCTGCTTGCACTTGCAAAGCAGTCTTAATATCAATATTATATTCTGCTTGCACCTGCAAAGCAGTGTCTAGTTTACTACTATGTACCTGCAAAGCAGTGTCTAATTTACTATTTTGTTCTGCTTGCAGACTATTTTGAGCATTTATTAACCCTACGATGTCCGCCAGTGTGAAATTTCCCTCAACAGCTTCAGCCATTGTTAATATGCTATATTGAAACAAATTTAGTAATACAATAGAAAATTACACAAATTAAATATTTACTCTTTATCAGCTAAGAGACTAGATGAGTCTCACTAATCTTTATATCATCAAGTTCAAATATCGACTTTGAAAATACTTTAATAAGCACAAAATAAGTTTCAGTTATTTTAATAATGACTGAGACTAAAGATGAGTCTCATATATCTAGTATCTCGGCCCTTTTACCTCGGCTTAGGAACTATACGGTCGAGATCAAATTCATATTAAATAAAAAAAATAATGAAAATGGTTTCAAATTTTACATGACAAAATACGAGAAGTTAGAGTTTTAAATTTTCTATGTTGCAAAATTGCTGTCACAAATATGTATTCACTTTTGAGTACTTAAGGAAAATTACCAAGATCGAGTATTAACACACTATATATTTAAACAAAATTAAACAACTGAGTTTAACAAGTTTATACATAAATTCAGTACACGTTTTTGTATATATATATGTATATTGAAGCATAGATATTGTTTTGCATTAACCTGTTCGCATATTACAGATTTATCTTCAAGTTTATCACGTTAAGTCCTTTATTATCAAGAAGAATTATTTCCGACCTTGCGTAGATCTTTACGATGAAAATCGGCACCAAACGCTCGATTATCAGCTTAGAATCAAATACGAATTATGTGTATTTATACGTTCAATCAACTTTTCACATTCCGAGTGCACACTTTTTGTATATTTGCAAATATAGGCCTTTCACTTATGTAGTTACATGCATGTAAGATACTTATCTCATAATTCCACACAAAGAGAAGATGGCTGCCATTTTACGTGAATCCATCGGGTCACAAATTTAATGTCCTTTGGACCTTTTATGCATTTTGCGACGCAATTTCAGTCGTTACAATCGAATATTATACTTATCTGCGCTGCTATATCACGTCATATCCACAAATCTTCATGTTATATTTTAAAAGTTCCAATTTCAGTTTCCAAAACTTTTTAGCGACTTCATTCTAGTCGAGGTGATCTTAAAGATGAAGCAGTGTACCCGAACTCACACTGTTACAACTTTTTTCACAGTATACAAACTTGCGAATACTTTTCAAGCGACAAATTTAGAATTGTACAATTATTATACATTAAAATGTTTGTAAAATAAATTAGTTACAATAAAATAGATATTACAATATTCTAACACATGTTTACGTATTTTATTTTCACCTTTTTCAGTTATTTTAAGTTTTACAATTTTGGTGGGAAAAAGGTTATTTACGCTCAACTTAGATTTTTCCCTTTATTTGAGTTGGCTATGCTTCCAAGTTTAGGATTACTTCACAGCTTTTGGATTACTCTACAAGGCGCTTCTTTACAGCAAATCGTAAGTTTAATGTCGAAAAACAACCAAAATTATATTAAATGGTTTGTACATATTAGTAATACGTTTTAAATACATGTTCGTGCCCAAATACTTATGAAAGAGCAAATAAAAGCTGTAGAAACCAAACATATGTGCGATTATGCGTAAATTGGCAATTTTCGGTAAGCATATTCTTGATACTTCACAAACCAAATTACATCGCTAAGATATAAAAGTATTTTAAATACCTGCAGTTTACATACGTAGTTCTATAAGAACAAAGCCAAAGTGATGCAAATTAATTTTCTACTAATATAAACTACCAAATACGACCTCAAATCGTAAATTTCAAGTAATAAAATTATTTTATTTTTCACTTTATGATGGTACTCATTCTGATACCGTCATACCGGGACCCTTGGCGTCGCAGCGTGATGTGCTAACCACTCGGCCATAGGGTAGGGCAAAATTGTAGTTTAAAGGTTCGAGTCTTGATCAGGACATGTTGGTTCATTTGTGAGTGAACTTCATATAAAAATCATGCATCATTATCGATACAATTTCTTTTTAATAGGTAGAAAATAAAAAAAATTAATTAGAAAATAATATTAAATATATAACACAACATTAATAAGGTGAAACCGTTAATTGAATTTGATATTCAAAAGTACGTAATAACCTACTCCTGCTGACGTCACACTTCAAATCGCCGAAACAAGTATAATGGACCCACCTGTATATTACTACCTAACGACGCGCTGGATTGAAAACAAAAGAACAGCGAGGGATCCACAAGAACACGGCAACCGAAAAGGGAGTCCAAGTATAGATTGTATTTGCGTTTTTCTATTTTGGCGACACGTGAAAGTAGGGAGGATTGAACGGACATTCACAAATATCCATACCCAGGCCGGGATTCAAGCCCGGGTCCCCTGCCGTCGTAGCGTGATGTTCTAACCACTCCGCCACGGGGGAGGTGGGCTGCAACAAAATTAATATTACACGAAAGAAGTTTCAAATGTAAGTTGCAACAGCATATTAAAGAGGAAATATTTTGTAAATTTTGAAAAATGTACAAAGTATGTTTCTAGTAAGCTAGGAAGAATAAAGGAATATGTGATATATTTTATTGTACACGAGTTACAACTGTCTGTCAGAACAAATACAATCGTATTTTACAATGACATGCTGACGGGAAGAGATTCCAAAGAAAAATGCCACTCAATCAACACAGAGACGCAGAGGACACATTGCTGCAATGTTACTACCTCATAAATTCACTCGAAGTTAATAATCTTGTATATGAAAGGCTGAGAAGAGGTTGGTCTCAACCTTGCCTGCGCCGGCCCCGTGGCGGAGTGGTTAGCACATCGCGCTACAACGCCAGGGTTTCCGGGTTCGAATCCTGGCCTGGGCATGGATATTTGTGAGTGTTCATTCATCAATTTCATCATATCATCACTCATCCCCATCTTCGCAAATTAGCCAGAAGTGGCACAAGAAGCGAAGTAAAATAAATCAAATCATTCATTCTTTCAACCTTGCCTGCTCCCTGCGGTTGCCTATCGCAAGGATGAAGTGTTTCGAGGCAACAAGGTGGTAAAAAGGGTTCTTTATTGTATCCCGCGTTTGAGACAGGGTATCGACATCCACACACGATATTTAAACGTGACTGTATGCTTGCTTTTGGCGCAGGTGGAACTCGTATTTCTCGTGCTTCACTGCAGGAACAAATCCCGAAATAAAAAAGGAGCCGAGTCCGGTAAAAAAAAAAGGCGCAAAAACGAAAGGCTAATTGTCTATGTACTTGGACGCAAAGAAGCACCAGCAGATTTCTTGGATGACGTGGAAGTAGAGGTCAGGTGACCAACAGTTATCGTGATTGGGTGGTTACAAAGGATGAGATTTAGAAAACGTTTTCTTCTTCGCTCCACTCGCGAAACAAACATTTCTGTAAACTTCACATCATGATTATACTCTCTACTTTCAATTAAATATTTATTCAATTATGCACTATTCAATTAATATTGAATTTGTTTGAGATGAAAGATTCTATTGAAATTTCCATTAAGAGACACGATTTTATTCTTGTAAATTTACTGTACTGGATCTCTGAGAAATTAACACTATCAAAAGGTAAAGTGCTCCCCTGTGCTTAGCACCACGCCATGAAGGCGTATAGGGGGTGTGGGGGTAACGCCCCACACTTTCTTGATCCGGTCGTGAGTGCGGGTGATGTGATCAGCATCATGCCCCTGTCCCCTGTCATTCGACGCTGAGTGGGCACCGGGGCCGCTTCCAACGTTAGAAAAGTTCCCGGATTTGAACCGGCCGGGGATCGAACCCGGGATCTTGAGCATGGTAGTCAGACGCGTTACCGACTGAGCCACCGCGGCCTTCTAAAATTAACACTATCGTCATTTTAAAAAGGAATGAAATAAGTGACTTTTTCCTTCGCTCTCTTTGTTGAAATATAGTATATTCGCAAAAGCCACGTGATGCGACCTCCTCCTCCCCCAAGCAAATAATTCCAACAGAGGTAAAATTTTAGTTAAGTGGGGAAGTGGTTATCACATCGCGCTGCGATGCCAAGGGTCCAGGGTTGGAATCCCACTCGGGCTTGGTTGTTTGTGAATATCCATTCATCAATTTCATCATATCGTCACTCATCTCCATCTTCGCAAATTAGCCAAGAGGCACAAAACGCGTAGTAAAATAAACTAAATCAATCAATCAATCACATCGCGCTACGACGCCGGGGGTCCCGGGTTCTAATCCCGGCCTGGGCATGATGTTTGTGAATGTCCATTCATTAATTTCATCATGTCATCACTCATCTCCATCTTCGCAAAGTAGCCAAAAGTGGAACAAAAAGCGAAGTAAAATAAAGCAAATCAATCAATCAATCTATTGTAGTTGACTGAAGGGTATCCTAAATCTGATCACGCCCAGGGCGCAAGGATCTTAACAGCTGTATTGTGACTGACATTTCAGAACGTTGAAAAAGGTGAAAACTTAGTTTCAGCAATATTTTTTTAGGGTCGCTTCAGTAGATTATAGTGCACACTGAGTGTGCACAGAAAATATGTAGTGAGTGGCTTTGCAAAAGTTCTGCGGATACTGCCTTTGCGTAAGCATTTTCTTCCTTTCCTTAGGTGAAGACAATACAATAATAGCTTAATGTAGCTTCGAGAGGAAAGAAACACGCGATAAGAGAAGCTGCCTGTGTCGCTTGTCGCTCGCGTATTGCTCGAATTGGGCTTTTATAATCCTGTTGTCTCAGTCCGTTGTTCGCAGTGAATGTTTAGCTTTAGAGAGATTTCACACCTTGTGACAAACGACAGACGACAAGCGACACGAGTCGCTTGGAAACGAACCCCCAGTAATCAAGTGAACCTTTCCAACAGAAGCGACAGAACAAACCGCACGTGCCGCTTGAAGCTTGTGTGTCGCTCAAACCGTCCATTGTGTCGCTTGTCGCTTACAGCTTCTGTGTGAATTCTCCATATCGCTTGTCGCCTGTCGCTTCCAGCTTCTCGCTTTGTAAGGGAAATTTCACAATGAAGCGACAAACGACACGTAACAGGCGACAAGCGATTAACCACTTTTGGTTAATCGCGGCGATGAGTGATGATCACATGAAATTGATGAAAGGGCAGTCACAAAGAATATCCATGCCCACGAGTGACTCGAACTCGGGAACTTTAATGACGGGATCCAAAATCAAACACTTGACCACATTGGCCATCGAGCTGGCACGAGTTTCTTTGTAATTCATCCACAAAGGGAGGAGGAAGTTAATCTTTTATTGATGGATTACGTTTTCCCACGACATTAGATTCTATCCTTTTACAATGTCTAGAAGACATATTTCAATTTTTCAAAAATAAAATATATCTTAGTTACGGTTTTCTAAACACAAATCACTTCAGGTAGAATATTTCTGCAGTTTTCCCATAGTTTGTGGACAGTGAATTACGTGGGAAATGTTGATTTGAACAGAGTGTCCACACTCATCTTGCCTACGGTCCCATCAAATTTAACATTTCATCATTCATTTTTAATGTTGCGGTTACCATAAAGACGTAGAAAGCGACGTCAAATATCAACATCTGCATCCTACATATACTAGACATATATAAGTTATTATGAACACGCCATTATAAATAACAAACATCTGTGGAAATTTGAAGGTATGAAGGATAGATAATAAGTGTTGGTGGCGTAGCGTAATATTTCATACGTAAAATTGCATTTATTTTCCCACAAGCAACTTTAGATTTCAATGTAGCGTGATTACTTTTTGATATTTGATACTTGATGATAGTCATGATTATTTTTGCTTGATTTGTATAACGCAATGTATTGTTATTACGTGCTGTAAACTTCTTCATATTATTGCCTAGGTCTTATTCCTTGCTTTTTGCCTAATACCCTACTGTAAATGGTTGATAGATTAATATGTACGATTAAAACTTAATACATTTCCCGTAAGTTTGCCTTGCTACGCGAGACTCGCACGCTTGACATTCCTCTTGGTCACGTCAGAGCTTGTAGCGGCTCCTGGCCAATGGGAAACCGCTGTGTATCGGAATGCTCTTTCTATAATACTCTATAATCCTTGGTCACAGCATTCCAACTCCACCTGGCAAGGCCGCGCCCAAACCTCGTTGTCTTTTGCCGAACTTTCTGTTTAAATGTGTGCATTCAAAGTAAAAATATAAAGAAACAACATACAAATACTTACGCAGGGATATTAGCATTGATACTCGTATATGCGTATAATACATTTTCCTATATACAAGACAACAGAGAGAACAATGAATATACCTTTGGAAATGGTCCCCACCAGGAAACTTTGGGGAAGGAAAAAACCTTGAGCTGAAGATAGCGATTTCTTTCCTTTATGACAGTGGCATAGCAGCCGCCCCCGTGGTCTCTAAGCTCCTGAGATTTTATACAGTGTCGGTTGTTTTTGTTTTTTAAAAAAAAAAAAAATACGAAATAGACAAAATGCACGTCAACAATGACAAAATTTGAACTCGAAATTCACTGATGTGGGCACTAAATACACCCGGTCTATGTTTTTCTTGTCGGTGAACGCCGCTCGGGATCAAGTGATGATAAAATTTGCTGACTGCACCAAACTTAACACTCCTAAATAACTAGCAGGTATATATTTTTTACAATTATAATTCTAATACTGCCTACGTTGTTAGGTTAGGAGGGCAGGTTTAAGGCTCTTAGGCCTTAGAAGCCAATTTTCGGGACGTGTGCACGTTGCGTTACATTATCTTCTCCCATCTCTCTTATCACTACTGTGTGCCTGTTATTTGACATTCTGATATTGTGTTCGGTTTTCTTAGAGCTTTTCTTTCAATCCTCGTTTTTTGTTGCATACAACAATGTGCATAATATTCACAATGATGGACAACTTGCCTACTGCTGCATTTGGAAACTGGAAGTAACAAAATTAAAGTAATTGAATAAATCTAATTTTATGTTGGTATAATTGTTAGTTATTTTCGCTTGTTCATCCCTAATCTTCGCGGAGTCTTGTCCAGACTTCGAAGTGCCAAGCGTTCTTCTCATGCCTGCTTCCCTCTGAAGCTCAAATGCTATGGAAGAATAAAGCTTTGAATTCAAAGCATTTAGAAGGAAAACTTTTAATGTTAATTTTGCATTTAATTCTAATGATGTTAATACAAATAAATAAACTACATAAACATGTGTAGAATTATTTCAGATCAACAACTTACTGCTCAGGTTAAGAGCTAAAGATTTGTTGCAAGTCCGTTTTTTAAACAGATAAACTAATCGGGACTGGATGGGATCCGGACTATGTGCCTCCACCTGACATCCAATTAGGGACCACTTGCTTACAAAGCTTGATTATAAAGTGACAGCGTTCTTTATCCACTATTAATATATGTACAGAAAAATGTCAGCACTGGGAAAAATACTATATTACTGGATTGTAAGAAGACGTGTAAAATAATTGTAAAATTTAAGAGAAAAAGAATTTACGAAGATTTACGAATAATACAGCTGTCCTAAATGTTGTTAATGTTTTGTGCTTAATAGGTTAGATGAATCAGGTGAGTTAAATTGATTTGAGCTTTATTTCAAACCCACTTTATATATAAATAGGCTAGTCATTGTGGACCTACAATTTAAAGTTAAATCATAACACAATGTGTCTCCATCGAACACAGGACCCTTGATTACAAGGCAAGGACGTTCCTCCTACACCATCGGGGAGGCCCTACAGATATAACAGCCAAATTATAATTCATAACTCCAAGTTACTTAGGGACAAAAAAAATACTACACTAACACGAAAAAAATACCTAACTTCACAGAATTTAATACTAGCATGTTCCTTTCTTTAACACGGAATTAGCATTAGTCGCAGCCAAAGATCTGCTGCTTATACGCTCTCCTCATAACAAACTTCAATAAAAAATTAAAACAGGAATGTTTCTCTTCGTCAAATACTGGACAGTCTGAAAAACAAAAATGCTAGATCTAGATTTTACTTCTAGTCCGTCTTTGTTTACGTGTAGAACGCAAGGGTAACGTTTCAGGGTTCGAATCCCAGAAAAGGATGCATTTGTACTTGTCTTTTGTTGCATCATGACAAGTCACTAACAGTTCTGGGTTGTAACGATTTCATTGACTTTCAGTTGGATAATTACAACCCAGAAGAGCCAGTGACTGTACAAATGGCCCAGTTCGATATTTCAACGGCAGAGTGCTTCTACTGCTTGCGCAAGTGAGTGTTATCTGCTGCAGTAATCGTCAAGTCGTTCCCCTTCTTCCACTCATCCGGCTGCCAGAGTAGTGCGTAAGAATTATTTTGACCGGTATCTAATTTTCGCTCCAGGCTACAAGCAAGGTCTAACAAAATAATTAGTCATGCGATATAACATGACGATTATTATTAGAGATAATTTATGAATTGCTCTTTTGTAATAGTGAAATAGTTTTCCCTTTCGCTAAAATTAACAACAATGAGATAGCAAAGTAAAGAACTATGAATCAAAACAAAGACAATAGATAACAGACAGCGTTTGCCTTTCTTTGACGCTTTACTTATGAAACTGGCCTGTGATCGAACATTTCGTTCCCAGTTTTTTTTTTTAAATTTATTATTATTTTACAAATATTTTTTTAAATCTTGTATTTACAAGGACAAGCAAACAAACAAAAGTATGAATGTCTTATTTGAAATTGTTAACCGCCCTGAGCCAAAGGTTGAGGGAGTTTGAAATGCAAAAGTTAACTTTCGTACTTGGTTATTGGAGAGAACGTGCATAGTATTAATATAACGAATGGTTTGTCCAATGAATGTATAATACTTGTAATTGTGACAGACAGGCGGAGCAAAGGACGAAAATCCCGTGGATACAACAAAACTGCATACCCAGCCCAAAACTTGACAAATTGAAATTAAAAGTGCGCAAATGTAGAAATATTATGAACCAGTTATTGGTGCACCATTTCCAGCTAAATTGTATATTTAAACATCTGTCGTAAGTGACTTATGGAAAGTTTCATCTGCACATTATTTTGCAAAACTCCACCTTTACAATTCTACTTTCCTCTCGATAGGTATATACCATGTTCGATATCCGGTAAAGGGACATAGTGGTTCTGATTTTATTTTAAAACTGTAGGTCCAGTCCCGTTTAACCTATCTGTGCATAAAAGTGGACCTAAAAACTATACGTATACAGATATGCCGACCTCCGTACGGAGTGGTTAGGAGAGTTTACGACGCCAATGGTAACGACATCTGTTTTCTTTGTGAGTGTTCCTGGATCAATTTCGTAATTTCATCCTATCATCACTCATCTTCATCGTTGCGATTAGCCTAAAGTGATAGTAAAGCGATGCAAAATAACAAAATCAAATCACACACAAACAACATACATACACTGAAGAAACTTAGTAGCAGTAAAAGTTTTGCATTTCAGTTCACAATTACGTGTGCTTTACATTGAAGGCACATTAAGTAATGTTTTGCGATGGATCCAAAATATGTCTGTTACTGACAGTCAATTGTTTTTTTCCTCCCTTCCGTACAGCCTTCACCCGAGTATCGAGATGTCGCCAGTTTCCATCAATGTTTCGTCGACAAAGGCTTCAACAACGATAAATATCACATCTCTACTTTCGATGCGTAAGCTTCATGATTATACTGTTTAGTACTGAATAAAGGTGACGACCATCCGTTGAAAAATGCTGAACATTTTGGCAACGCAGAGGCAGGATTACATGGTAAAGAGCTCATTGCGTCAAGCAGGCTCTGGCAATTCCCTTACAGTTGACAATTTTGCAACAGCGCCAGTGAATTTCTCATCTTGCTCAAGCTCTAACATCAAAATCAAAATCATTATATCAACTTCTTTTAGGTGGAGTTCGACGTCTAATCATACATCGGATAATTCACTTCCTTTGCTGCTGATACGTTTTTGCCTTTCAAGTAAATGCAGGATTGATTGATTTGGTGTTTTAAGTCCACTTTATGCACAGTAAGGCAAATCGGGACTGGACCTAAAGTTTAAACCCGAAATACTGTGTGTCTCCATCCGGTATCGAACTCGGGGCCCCTTGATTACAAGACGACCACTCTACCACTGCGCCATCGGAGAGGCCCAAGTAAATGCAGGAAAATCAGGCCTTCTGTAAGAAGCTAAGAGGATTAAAAACGTTTCTGCTCTGTCCCTCTCCTTCCTGCAAGATAGCGATAAGAAGTGCTTGCTTCTTTTTTTCTTTTCGCCGAACTACATTGAGTTAAACATGTCAAATGCAGTACAAGAAGACCTGTGACCGGTGGTTGACTGCGGACGGAGTAGATAGTCAAAATGTTACAAATGGAACATTGGACCTATCTTTCTACATTAAACTACATTACTCTTTCAATAAATATACTTTAATTTCTAACTTATCCAATTTATCTTCCAGCCGGACGCTCATTTCTTTCATGGTTCGTTTACTTTCCTCCACATTATGATACAACATGTCAATTTTTTTATTCTACTCTTGCCTATATGGTACCACATAAAAAAAAAAAAACTACATTCTATTGCTCCCTCATAAGAAAGTTCATTGAAGCAGCTATCAAGTATTTTATTCCAACCTATTTCGGCTGCTTCGTACTGAGAAGGAGAGATCGACGTTCGAACCATGTTTGTAACACTGACCTACTTATCGGTAGCTCACTAATCCCTTAATCCCGTACAGCTGCAACAAAAGAGCCTGCTCACCCGATCAAACTGTACAGCTTTTTATCTTCACTTTCTTACGTCAACACAAATATTTTACACACAAATAATCCTATCTCAACTTATTATTAACATATATTCATATTTTCAGTAACTGATTGACGCATAGTCGTAACGTAATTTCCTGAGAAATATGGTGTGAAAAGATGAATTCCCCCATTTATAAAAATTCGACTCTGTTGTTGAGTGCGTTGGGTGATCGTACACTCCGGGTTCGAGTCCCGTCAGCCTGGACGAAGCTGTTTTGCGAGTGTCTCTTCATCCATTTAACATAATCAAGATTCATCGTCGTGAATTGCCAAAAATGGAAGAAAAGCGACGTAAAATAAATAATAAATATCAAATACAAATGACTTCTAAAAAACAGTGGCCTGGCCAACGACAAAGCTTCGTACTGTCCATAACTGCACAAATTAACCTAACAGTCCTTAACCCCCCCCCCACACGTCCCTTTTGAACAGGGAATCATTTCGTGGGCTTACAACTGAACAAAATATAAGACATAAAAAAGAACAAAGTAGGTTTCAGGGATGACCAGTGGCTTAGCAGCAGCTCCCTCAATGCATTGAAGGGGGAAGCTAGGGACCTGTCTATGCAGTAAAGTACAGCTGTTCCCTGTGCATTGCGCCATGACTGAATATCACGGTAGTGTGGACTGTGGAGTTATAGTGCATAATATGATAAGATGACCTGATTACTGCAACAATTCTATGCTGTCTCTCTTCGCCCGAATAATATACGCAGTGTTAGTGGTATAGGTGACTTCGCACACACCGCACTGCGAAAGAAGGGGGCCCAAGCCTGAAGACTGCGTTCCGAGATCGGAAAGTGAAAGAAAGAAAATAATTATGATGATAAATTGAATTCAAGTTTCTCCGATTTGAAACGCAATTTATTAAATAGTTTTTAATTTTGCGTACGTGTTATGTGCCCATATTTCTATTATTCATTTAAATTATTAAACTAATTAATATGTTAATATCTGCTATTTATATATCAAGTTAAAACATCATGACACTTTTCTGAATGAGTTGAAAGGCGCTAAGACTTAAAATGTGCTAAGGTGACAGAGAACAGGCGATTGCTTTACAAGCCGTTAACATGTGCTGTTCCCGAACAGCGATATCTCATTATATCTAATCATCACGATCTCTTGCACAAAAACTGCGTCATAAATGAAACAATAAAGAAAGATTCCGCCGAACTACCGTCCAATTAAAAATTATGGCTACTCGAGTTTGCTCTCGAATTAAAAATTAACCAGTTAACTTATTGAATTGTGAGTTAAGCTATAATAACTATTTTTTTTTTCAATTATGCCTTCAATTTCTTATCCTCGTGAGAACCAAATAAAATGCCGCTTTTTTGCTGTTTTTCAAACTACGCTCTCTTTGAGATTCTGTAATTAAAAAACTTGTGGTCCAATCGTGACGAAATTCAAATACGTAGCTCTACTGGTTAATTTTTTGATTGGAGCTCAAACTCGAGTCTCCATAATGTTTAATCCGACTGTAGACAATCATTCGCTTTCAGGTCAATTGCCCTCAAATAGTACCAACACAGAGAAAACAGGAATGGCATAGTCTCCCCCTTTTCCGTACTTTCAAGCGACAACCCTGGAATCAGCCAAAAACGGCGTCACCCACTCCCTCCCCTTCCTTGACGTCCCCTAGCCCACAAGCAAGAAAAAACAGCGTCGGAGATCCAATTGCGTACATGGGCGAATGTTGAGGGTCTCAAACAGTTACCAAAATTCTGGTTTGAAAGATTGCGTTAATACATGTTATACAAAGTATAGCTAAATCTAAAGAATATACTCGATAATATGGAGTCATGGACATCGTAATTCTACCTTCAACATTTTATCATTCCACAACATTGTCTGGATTCATCCACGAAATAGATCGGTGACGTAAAATAAAAAAAAAATAGAAATAGCTAGGAAATATAGAATAAAAAAATAGAAATATATAGGAAACATTTTAATTGAATAGGTCGCAAATTCTTTCAAAATAATGTGACGTGTAGAAATGTTTATATTACAATCGAAGCAAGCAAGAAATATTTTTTGCAAAATTGAGGGTAAAGCAGGCAATTTTGACCAAATATTTAGTCTAAAATTGCATACTACAGTAAAATGTTAACCGTAAGAGGCTGCTGGTAGATCAGAATGTAATCTTGATTTATTTGGGGGAGGCAAATGGTATATCGCCAAATGCCGTGACGATATATCGCTGACACGATATATGTTCTAAAATATCGTGACTATATATTGCCCAACACTAATAAGAACTAATAATCTGGAAGTAAAATTGAAAGTTTAATTCAAATATAAACGAAAGAAGGCAAGGAGAGGAGATTTAAAATTGTAAACAGATTTAATAAAGGATTCAAAGGTTCGTAGGTAAGCGAAGATATGTGGCCCCCGAGAAAAGTGAGTTTACACTGGATATAAAGCAAAGCAAACAGCCCGACTATTTATTAAAGTTTTTGAAAGAAATGGGCCAGAGGAAAAAGGCCATCCCTTTGGCTGGTCGCAAATCCGAGTTAACCAATTTTCAGGACCAAACTTGAAACCAAAGCTGAAGAAATGAAAACAGACAGTTTCTGGATCAGCGCTTCTTTCAAATATTCATTGCCGGTAATTGCGAAGATGAGGGTGGATGGAAATACGATCAGATTGATGAAGTGACAATCAGAAATCTATATGGACGACACAACCCAGGCACCAGAGACTCGTTAGTCTGATAAATGCAGTTCAGGGTCAGACTCCAAGACACACATTTTGGCGAAGTACAAGATAATTTCGACTATATTCCTCTTATTCAATTTATTCGACATAGCATGCAGTTTTTCTTGCATAACAATTGTATTACTGAATTCTAATTAGATTTCTTTATGTGTAAATATTTAGCGTACTACAAACTGCACGAGAAATTACGCTACTGGTTTTATATATAGCCTCATTAATCAGTTCCTCAGCGAGGGGGGGGAGGGGGGTTGCAAAACTGATATAGCAGTCACCGTAATCAAGATATCTCGGACTCGATTTTCAGTGGCGGCACATATAAATAGTATAAATACTGTCACAATAATAGCAAAACCTGTGCTAAGGTGATTATGCATACCCATAAACCATAAGGTAAAATGGTTTCTGTGAAAGGGGGAAATGAACGTATGACAATTAAGGTAACATTGTCCAGATAGGCTACAGAAACACCCCTTAACACTCCCAAATAAATTAGTCTGCGCTTGCATATGTGTGTGAGGGGAAGGGATAGGAGAGCGTATAGTTTTGAATTCTATTACCCACGTGTTTAAGTGACATTTCAGAAGCTGAATATCTTTTCCCCGGCATCATGAAACATGACCTTGAGACTGCTTATCGTATAATTAACTAAATAACGGAGAAAAGGATGGTAATTGGACATTATTGATTGTTTTGATGTAGTTCACTTTTCTTTTCTGTCACTCTTGACTAATCGCGAATATGAGGATGAGCTCTGTATTTCTCCCTATATTTAAGTCGCAATTAGTCATCATGCACAGTTTTTTGCTCCACAACTACGTAAGTTTGAATAGAAAAGAATAGTTACAAGAACACAGACATTTGCTAGTAAAAAAAGCGTGATCTCGGCGCATTACAAAAGTACGAAAAACATTTTTTCTTTGTAATTAACAAATCACCCAAATTTTTAACCGCTACGGCCACTAGGCCTAACTACAGTATAACAAAGCGTCTCAGGTTCAACTACAGTTTTTGCCTCGATCAATACTCTCATCACGGGAATTTTAACGTCCTTTCTACAACAATTCTTTTCTCAAAAACCACGACAGTGCAGTTATGCAACGTGCGTGTATAAATTTTAGCCACAGAAGATTCTACATGTGTAGGGGTTCGAGGAATAAAGAGTGTCTGCCAAATGACAACCGTTACGGAGAAAGGGGGACGGGATGGATAAAGGCGCGTTTACACCGAATGTTACCTGCAAACGTTATCAACCTTTTGTTACCAACACAGTTAACAACAGATGTTGTCAAAATGTTGGTAACCATATCACTACTTTCACTTTACTTTTGTTAATAACTTTTGTTAACAT
This sequence comes from Lepisma saccharinum, assembly GCF_977018435.1. Lineage (NCBI taxonomy): Eukaryota > Metazoa > Arthropoda > Insecta > Zygentoma > Lepismatidae > Lepisma > Lepisma saccharinum. The sequence goes on along the minus strand of NC_139230.1, from coordinate 63,948,608 downwards.
TTTGGTTGCAAGATGCCGACCGTGGAGGACGTTGTACTCTCTGTGGCAGCATGTGTCATTTTGTCGAAACAGAGAAGACCGAAGATTCTGGGTGAGACCTTCACTGCGGACAGGAGCTAATTGTAGGGGAAGTGCCCTTTGATCTGTACCGACTTCTAGTGGATAACAACATTTCTGTTTCCAACACGGGAAATCTGTTGAAAACATGAGATGTTGATAAGAAATTCACAAGCGTTTTTCGAAATATTAACGACATTTGCTGGTAACATGTGTGAGCAACCCCGGTGTAAACGCGGCTTAAGAGCATGGATAAATCCTGGAAAGTTTCGATACAAAGTTTGTTTTCCAACAGTTTTGTTATCCTGAATTGGTATTGAACTCCAGCTAGGATCGTAGCAGTTAGTTAACACACTATTCTGTTCATCTTTTGAAACTTTTCAGGTACTACAAATCGACAAAAACACTCGAAATAGACGATTACATTACATCTACATGTAAATGTAATGTAATTGTTTGAGCAATGTTAATTTGTTCGAGCAATAAAATATAAATAAGAATTTAAGAACTAAGAAGTATTCACAGTATTTATAAACTGACCAAAACAAATAATGGGCAGACTGAAATTCAAGATTACTCATTCTAAAATATCTCCATAATTGATTGATTGATTTTGTTTATTTTAATTCGCTTTTCTGCCACCTTTGGCTAATCGCGAAGATGAGGATGATATGATGAAATAACAAATGACACCAATGTCTAGACCAGGATTTAAACCCGAGACACCTGGCGCAGAAGCGAGCTGTGCTAACCACATCACCACGGAGTGTTTCGTATATCATGCAATATCAACAATTGCAAGGGACACGTGATATAGGGGAAATCCACGAACGAACAAATGTAAGCATGATGTGTTTGCTGCCTCGTTTCAAACACGCAGACTGTAATGTTATTACAATTTATTTATTAGAAATAAAGTGAACTAGCGCTGTTGCAAATCGAGTTCGTTATAAAAAGCAGGCTGAAAAGAAACAAAAATCTCCGGCAGATGAATATTCTTGAGCTATTTCGGTGACTGAGTACGTTTAGTGATCAACACATGATCCCTCTCTACCGAATCTTCCGGACACGAATTTCGACCTGGACAAAAATGTCACTGAATCTTATGTCCTCGTATTTACTATTTGCCCGAAAGTGTAGGAAAATTACGTACAATGAGAATAATATAAATTCACACGAATTATTCCGGAAATTCATTTAGATGTGAGAATCTCGCTCGTTTGCTACAAAACGTTGTTTCCAGGGTGAACTAAAAGTTGACATTTTGGTGCCTTCCGAAAATATTACTCTTACATTTCAATGTTGATATCAAGTTGCTACAATGAATGATAAATATATACAATTTATGACGTGTACTCAATGGTTTCCTTTTGTTTATTTTTTTTCACGTTCCATGATAAGAATGCTAAGCAAAGACACAAAATGAGAAAACTAATTCGCACACATGAAAAGAGTGTAAATTACGAGGATTTCTCTTGATGTACCAATATCAAACGATATCGTGAAGTGCAGAACAAACTAGTACAGGCAGTAAGTAAGCACCGAACTCAATGTGATTCCTTTCAGTGAAATATTAATTTCTTCCTACAACTTCTTTAATAGAGCATTCAAGATTAACCAGTTTGAGTGGGGAGAAAGAGATAGAGAGATAGAGAGAGAGAGAGAGAGAGAGAGAGAGAGAGAGAGAGAGAGAGGGGGGGGGGAGAAAGTTTTTAATTCGCATGTTCCTAGTATTGCAAATAATCCTTGGAATTTTCTTGATACCAATTTTTGAAACACATAATTTTTCTTGCATGCATATCAGTTGTCTTTAAAATTTATAGGTTGCCACTGTTTTCTAAAATAAGCTAGGGGTCTTGGGTTCGAATACCGGCTTGGGCGTGTATGTTTGTGAGTGTACATTAGGGTGTTTCATTTTTCCAAAGATGTGATATTCATATGACTTTGCTTACGCCCCGAGTCTGAGTGATGTAAAAGATATATATGCCAAATTTCAAGAAGATTGGATAATATTTAGGGGTTGCACACTTTGATCACTTTTATCTCAAACTAGTGAAATTTCTAATATTGAAGTGCTTTGTACTAATGGGCTTCTCATGTATTTCTCTCATCTTGTGCAGGTAATTGAACTTTAAAATGGGAACCAAAAGAGGAATTTGGCTGCTAGAAAAGGTGGCTAGTGGTGAGTTTTTAGGAGCTCGGCTCCCTTCAAAGGAACAAGTACTTTTAGTTTTTATTTACCATCACAAGGAAATGAAAGAAACACTTTCGGATGCTGCTAAATCTACTGTACTAAACTCCAGGAAGTGTGGAGGAAAGCAAATATCCCTGTTAAGACGGAGGAGAATATCCATGCTGGTATACAGAAGCTGTACAAAGAATACCAAAATCTGGGTAAAGAGAAATCTAGAAACACGGATAAGCAAATGTGAAACGGCAGATTTGGAAAGGTGATCTCGTCGAGATATTTGACATTTCCTGGCAAAATGTGATGGACATGAATAGCGTATCACAAGAAGATTAAGAATTTCTTAGGTCACAAAGAGAAGATCGTATGAGTTCGTCAATGAGTGGAGTAGACAAGGTTTTCGCCTCGAAAATAAGAACTAAGTGTACAAAAGAAGACAAAAACGATTCATATAAGAATAAACATTACAAAGCTATCGCTGACATCAATGAGATAGTTATACTGGAAGACTCATCTCCATCATCATCAGCACCTAGTAACGAGGCCGAGTTTTCGCCTCCAGCAACGAAAAAATTACGTTCAAGTCCTAGATTAAAACCTAGATTGATCAGACACTCACGTCTACTTGGCATCGAGAACAGCTCTCTATTCGACAAGCAAGTACTTCATTTATAGCAACTGCAAAGAGCCTTGGCCACGATGTTTCAAAAATTTCCGTATCTCCAGCTACCGTTTACCGAGCTCGGGCGATCAATAGAAGTAAAGTGGCAAAGAAAATCGAAGAGTCACTCTTTGAAAATCTTCCTCATTTGGTCTTGAATTGGGATAGTAAACTGTTGCCGTCAGTTGCCCATGGGAGTGTCAAAACTTTGGAAGATAGAGTTGCAGTTCTAGTGACTGGCAAAGATTTTGAGCATTTTCTTGGCATACCTGTTGCCCTGAAAAGCACTGGTGAGCAGATGGCTGAAGTAGTTATTCGGGAAGTGGACCGATTTGGGCTACGTGACAATATCATCGGTATGTGTTTTGATACTACAGCATCTAATACAGGACTGATCCAAGGGGCATGTACCAGAATTGAAAGGGAATTCGGACGAACATTGTTTTGGTTGGCTTGCCGTCATCACACCCATGACCTAATATTGAAAGGAGTGTTTGAGGAGTGTTGTGGCGTACCATCAAGTGGTCCTGACATCCAGATTTTTCGGAAGTTCCAAAGTCTGTGGGCTTCGCTTGATAAGAAGTCATATACGACAATGCTGGATGAAGAAAGTCCCGTTCAAGGCTTTCTAGAAGAACAACGAGTGAAAATGGTTAACTATATCCAAAATGTCCTAAAAGACGAAAGTCATCCAAGAGAAGACTACAAAGAGTCTACCATCATACTACCTATTAATCTTAGTGTCTAGTTTTAATATTATTTTAAGTTTGTGATTTCTAGTTTTCCCAATAAAAGTAATTAACATTGAAAAATCATATTTTTTGCCTACTTTTACAAAACTGATCAAAGTGTGCAACCTCTAAATATTATCCAATCTTCTTGAAATTTGGCATATATATCTTTTACAGCACTGAGACTCGGGGCGTAAGCAAAGTCTGCAAAAATTTTACATTTTATTTTTTGCCTTACAAAATGAAACACTCTAGTGTACATTCATCAATTTAATCATATCATCACTCATCACCATCTTTTTATATTAGCCAAAAGTGGCACAAACAGCTAAGTAAAATAAAGCAAATCAATCAAGCAATGAATCAATCAATCATTAAATTAAAAGAGCCTGGCAATTATTTCCTTATGAGACAAACACGATTAGCAATAACGCTATTACAGATAGGAATAATTTTCAAATAAATTGTAATAACCCGGGTTCGAGTCCTGGTCGAGCCTGCATTTTTCGCTGAAAATTTCTACATTTCAGTCTGCGTGTTCGAAACGAGGCAGCAAACACATCATGCTTACATTCGTTCGTTCGTGGATTTCCCCTATATCACGTGTCCCTTGCAATTGTTGATATTGCATGATGTACGAAACACTCCGTGGTGATGTGGTTAGCACAGCTCGCTACGGCGCCAGGTGTCTCGGGTTTAAATCCTGGTCTAGACATTGGTGTCATTTGTTATTTCATCATATCATCCTCATCTTCGCGATTAGCCAAAGGTGGCAGAAAAGCGAATTAAAATAAACCAAATCAATCAATCAATTATGAAGATATTTTAGAATGAGTAATCTTGAATTTCAGTCTGCCCATTATTTGTTTTGGTCAGTTTATAAATACTGTGAATCCTTCTTACAACATCGCAAGTATCATTAATGTTTTCGATTTTGCTCAGGCAAGACTCCCAAGTTGTTGTTTTTAAGTCGTCTCTCTTAACGAGGAACGCTAGTGGCAACCCTGCCACGCGCCCCTGCTATAATGTCAGAACAAGCGTTTGCTGTGTTGGGTTGCATACGTACAGGATAGACTTTAAGCGCTTATAGCACAGAAACTAAGCGCTTTCGAGGTAAACTTTATAGGGAAAAGTTACTTGTTTTCATGATATCTACCAGCTCCCAAGCGTTGTTGAAAGAGTTTTGCGACACCCTGTATAGTAAACGTTCATGCAACTTCCCACTCTTTAAAATTATGCACTTTTTGCGTGGGGTCCGCCATCATAAATTAGGAGGTAGGAAAAGAAACGGATGACACGCTCACTCAACAAGAGGCCTTGCATCAGTGGTGCTTTCAAATCTGGGCCGATTAACAATTACAAAAGTCGGAACGAGTTTACGCCATAGATTGAGCTGATGCACTCGTATCCGGACTGAGATTTTCTGTCTTCTACAGATGACTGCAGGCATAGCAGCTTCGTCGACGGACAATATTTTCCAAATAACTGCCCTAAATCAAGAAATGTTCCAAAATAGTGGGACATTAAGTGAGATATAATATGTGGCCCCTTGCAACTACATCCATGCAACGCTGTAATGCACTTTACTTTACCCTTCCATGTTTCACATTCATATTATTTATTAGTATTTTTTGTGTTAGGAACTCTACACCTTTCCAACAACATTAAAGTCTAAAGTCTTAAAATACCACCATAAAATAGAGATTGTTCATTTTGTGCTCGTAGGCTTGTTTTGTTGCATTAAGTCGCTGTGTATTAGTAGCGACATGTTTTGTGCTGCCATTGGTTGGAAATGTTCCGTGTGTACGTCGAACCAAACTGTTTCTTTTAAGGTTAGTTGGTAAAACTACACACAATAATAAAACTAGACCGTATGATCGCAATAATCGAGACAGTTAGCTTCTTGTACTTTTGTAGTCAGGTCAGTTCGTTCTGCCAAGACGACACCATATACTTTTTATAAGTAGTGAATTGAAAACATTTCTTGTGACTAAGAAATGTCTCCCTCTGTTGCTAATATCGGACTCTTGAGATAACAGTGCAGAATAATGGCGTGTTCGCCTCTACCTCAGTTTGGTGAAGCCACTTGTTTTATTGCGACATGTTATGAGAGTTTCTTATTCGACATACCAACAAAATGTGACGCAACATCAGTTTAGGGTTGTACAGAAACGCTTCTGGGTAGTAATGATTCCATTGAAAGTCAATAGTGTTGCTACAACACAGAAGTGTGCGTGACTACAATATGATTATTTACCATAATATACTTCTCCCAACTCGGCCTCGAGAACATTGGTTCATTTCTTTTTCTTAATCGTGTTTTTTTTTATCCTGCGTTTGAGACTGGGTAACGACATGAAGACATACGATATTTAAACTTTTTGACTGTATGCTTGCTTTTGGTGCAAGTGGAACTCGTTTATTTGAGTTGGTGTTTTAAGTCCGCTTTATGCACAGTAAGGCTAATCGGGACTGGACCTACAGTTTAAAGTGGAATCCAAACCACGAAATGCCTCCACCGAGTATCGAACCCGGGACCCCTTGATTACAAGGCGACGAAGCAACCACTACGTCATTTTTTAAGGAATACCCCTAACCGGAAGTATCCCCCGTTTTTCAGTATATTCTCAAGATTTTCATTTCTCGGTTATTCTCAATTTTCAGTTTTTCTCATTTGGACAAACACAAATACCCGTGCCTTACCCGGGACTCGAACCCGGAACCCCTTAGGTGGAACTCGTACCCCTCCTACTTGACTGTGAGAAGAACTACCGAAGTAAGAAAGGACCGGGCGTCCGGTAAAAAAGGCGCGAAAACGAAATGCTTGTGCTAGGACGCAAAGGAACACCTGCAGACTTGATGGGTGACGTGGAAGTAGAGGTCAGTTGATGAACAGTTACTATGAATGGGTGGTTGCAAGGAATGAGATTATAAAACGTTTTATTGTTCGCTCCATTCGCGAAACAAACATTTCTGTACTCTTCACATCAAGTTTATACGTCTATCATTCATTACGAGTATTACAATTATGCCCTATCTCAGAGGATCCCAAACTTTGTAGTTTTCAAATTTTTCCGAGGCGCCCAAGTCAGAATGTAGGCATAGGCCTATCTAAAACTTGCAACGCTAAGTTAGTGTTGTTAGGTTGCTTGCCTTAAGTTAAAAAATAAGCACATATTTCAAATTCAGAAACATTGTTTATGTAAAAAGCACTAAATAAGCAAATGTTTGGAACAATCATATCTAAAACCATCTGTAGACTAACAAGTAAGTGACATTTCAGTGAAAATATCGCACCCCGGGGCGCCGCAGAGCACATTTTGGGAATCACTGCCCTATTCAATTTTGAATCAGTTTGTGAAGAAAGGTTTAATTAAAATGTCGATTAAGACTCACACCATTATATACTTGGATAGTTTTACTGTACTGGACTTCTGGTAAATTAACACTTAATTCATTTTACAAAGAAATGAAATAAGTGACTTTTTCCTTTGCTCGTTTTGTTCAAATGTACAGTCTACATGGAACAGCCATCTGAAGCACCACCCTCCTCCACAAACTTAATAACTCCAACAGAAGTAATTTTTTGTCGACTATAGTCTCCAAATTCTGTTCTCACGCAGAGAGACAAAATCGTAACAATTCTATTGCGAGTGACCCTTCACAACGATGAAGAAAGTGAGATCCAGCAAAAAAATTGTTAGGGCCACTTCGGTAGATTATAGTGCACGCTGAGTGTGCACAGAAAATAGAGTTTCAAATATAATGAGTGGCTTCGCAAATGATCTGCGGAGACTGTATTTGTATAAGCATTCTCTTCCTTCCGTGAGGAGAATTGAATAAAACAATGGCTTGGTGTAGCTTTCAGAGGCGAGCGGCACGTGACACGCTTAACTTGCACACCAGCATTCAGAAAGCGACAGGACAAGTTGCATGTGTCACTCTGATTAGGCAAATTTCTCAATGCCGTGCTCTTGTTAGCTCAGGCGCTGTGAACGTTTGAATTTAAACTAAGTGTGCGAGTGTCGCTTGCCGCTTGTAGCTTCTGTGTGAATTCTCCGTGCAGCTTGTCGCCTGTCACTTGTCGTCTGTCGTTTGCAGCTTTTTTGCCGTGTAAGGGAGATTTCACACGAAAGCGACAACCAACACCTGTCCCTTGGAAGCGAACCAGCAGTAATGAATTGAACTTTTAGAACAGAAGCGACACGACAAGATGCAGGTGTCGCTTGTAGCTTGCGTGTCGCTCTGATTTGCCAGTTATGTTAATACTGTGCATTATGTCGCTTCGTACTTTTGTTCTCGCATGCGCGGTGAATGTTTTGCCTTATATTGAATTTTCTAATGTCGCTTGTTGCTTTGGTATAAAATCTCCATGTCGCCAGTCGCCTGCCGTTTAAGCAGATTCCAGACCGAAGCGTAACGCGACAAGCGACAAGCCTCGGTAATCAATACTACGTTTCGAACTGATACAGCACGGTAAGCTGCAAATATTGCATGTCGCTTGGTTGTGTCACTCAAACTTGCTATTTTATCAATGTTGTGCATCGTAACGCCTCCACTTGTTGTCGTGCACGGGCGGTGAATGTTTTAGTCTACAAGACAAAAGGGACCCGTGTCTCTTGTCGATGTGGAAGCACACTGTCGCTTGTCGCCTCCGTCAGAATTCTTCCCCTGACCCCTTCAAGGAGACTTCAGATCGAAGCGACAACTGGCAGGCGACAACCGACAGGAAACACTGGCATGGACGTCAGCAGTTTTTTTTTCCAGGGAAGGGCCAGGAAGGTATTTTTTCCTGGGGGGCAAATAAGCCACATTTTCTCCAATGTTCCCTCAAAAAACATTGTTTACATTTGAATTTATCATGTTCGTGCATTAATAAACACTTATTATTGTGGCTTAAATGAAATTATATGTGTGAAATATATAATTTGTTTGACTTTCATTTTCCAGGGGGGCACGTCCCCCCTTGCCCCCTTCCGGACACCCACGAACACTGGCGACTTCAATCTAAAACAAGAAATTCACCGCTCATGCTCGAAAAACCTAATGCATCGACCCGCAAGCGACATGTGTATCTTGCCCAGTCGCATCAATGCGAAAGGTCGAATTGATTACTGAGGGTTCAATTCCAAGCGATACGTATCTCTTGTCGCTTGTTACCTTCTTTGATTTCTGAAATCATCAAACAACACATAAAAGTATGCAAAGTAAAAATTAAGATTCAGCGATTAGGGTAAATGTGATTATTTTCTCAATTCCACAGTGGGGCAAAAACTCCTTAAGTACGGCACTGACTGCGCCGCAGTTAATCCCTTCCTAACTTCGCCGCGAGAGGAACTCTGCTTTCTCCCCCCCCCTTTTTAATGCACTGCGACGAGACAGATACTTGCAAGCTACGCGCTCTCAATTGACGCCGTAAAGCACGTTTCACAACTATTGCCCAATTCGGTATGGCACGTAGCTGCTTACACACAGGAAGAAATCATGTGACCTACAAGAATTGTGATTGGTTGGACGGGTTTTGCAATATTGAATGGTACCCACAACGGATGCAATTGTATTAAAATTACAACACTTAAATTAGACAGGTGATATTGGTACCAGGTTCCAACAAGAATAGTAACCATTTTTTCGTCAGGAAAACTGCATAAATGATAATTTTCAAAAACCACGGTGGTATTTGTAATCACATGCATGGTCTCGACATTTTAAAATGAATTTGATTATGCTAATTTATCAAATTATAGTGGTTCCAACAACATATGTACACTCACTCGGGCCTTATAAGACCACGTTTACACGTATGTGTGGGTGTAGGTGTAGGTATGGGTGGGTGTGGGTGTTACGTAAAAATTGAATGTCATAAGGGAAATTATCTAAATCTTAGAATTTTTATACAATAAAATTGAAATTTAAGCTCTTTCGTAAAACAAATTTTCAGTTTTTTAGACTTGGAAAATCAGATAAAATCATGATTTTCAGTTAAATTATACTAAGAGAGCTCACTATAAAATTGTTTGATTTTGGGGGGTGGGCGCTCGTGCCCGCTCTATAACTACTCCTCTTTTACGCTTGCTTAAACAAATTTCACTTACTTCATTCTAGAAAAGTGCCATACATATATAATTTTAAAGGCTGAAATTTAGAGATGCCGGTAAAAAGCAATGGTAGGGTGCGATTAACAGAAATGTAGAGCTTAGACTACGGACAACACTGGTTGAATTAAAAATATTGAAACAATATATACTAGTATTTTAAATGTAATAATTTTGTAAGACGGTAAGTAAATTCTCAAGCCCGACTTCGCGACCCACCAAACACCCCCTCGGAACCCAGCTGTGGGTCGCGCCCCATAGGTTGAGAAACGATGCGATTCAATGCCTTACTTCCCCTAGCATTTGAGTCGGATAGAAATAAGTTTGAGAAGAATGCTTCTGCAAGCTGTGTCAGTGTATTCGCCTCGAAGTCTGGAGAAGGGTCGGCGAAGAACAGAAATCAAGGAAGGAAAAAGATAACGTTTGCTTCCACACATTAAACTTGCAATAGCGTAATGTTACTTGCATTCTCTTATGTTAAGCAGCAGCTGAAGCAGCAGGCAAGTTGTCCATCACTATGTTTATAACTATGTCATATGCAATACAAAATTTAAGGATTGAAAGAAAATCGCTAAGGAGACCGAGGACAACGGCAGAATATAAAATAGCACGGCGTACTTCGGCGACAACATAAATGGGATAAGGTGTATACATACTCTCGCCTCCCAGAAAGCAAGTTCAAGAGAAGTACAATCAATAAACGATCTTTTCAACCCATATATCGAATCTTCGTATGGTTTTATGGGTATGTCCAATGATATTTTGTCCCTAAAATACACCCTTCTGTCTCCCAATTTTTCCTGGTGTATTTTCTGGTACAATGGAAATATTACGGGACTGTTTCCTTAACTTCATATTTACCATGGACCCTGCAGTACTTGCTCAAGACACTCTATACAAATAATCTTTGCGATTAACTGAAAGTAAGCGAATTAAATATATCTAATCAAACCTATCATTATAAGCAATTTTATTGGCATACGTACATTCACTAAAATTCCAAACAGCCACTTTGCTATAACACAACAAAACTACCCTTGCAACCTCCCACAGTTAAGTGGTGAGGGTAACAGCCTGCAGAGCCAGAGGTAAGCGGGTTCAACGCTGGTTAGGCATAGATTCATTGTGTTTGTGCGATTATTATGCCATTACTTCATCATTCTACGGTGAAGAGAAATGTAAAATAACCAAAATGGGACACAGAGATCGAAGAAACTCTCTCCATTAAGCGTAAAATAGCCTATGCAATGTAAATTTAGTCATGGGTGGATTAACTGGGAAATGGGATACTTTCGCCCGTAACGTCTAAAAATGTTATTATATACTGGGTGGCCGAGTAACATTAAGAAAGTATCAGCCCTTGTACCTCCATCGGAGTAGAGGTCGGTGATCCTCTATGACTAGGGAACAACATTCACAGATAGGTTGATCGAGACTGGATCACAAGGAGGGAGGGATGCTGCCAGGCCTACAATCTCTTGTTATCAAATTTTTAACTGTAAATATTTGCAAAAAAAATAAAAATAAATAAATTACACTGTTCTCTAGGAATGTTCCCTATCAATGTTTCTAAATTGCTTTTGTTCATATAATGATTTAATGTAACGTGAATGGAAGGAAAATTCACGTAGTAAGCCTAGAAGTAACGCACAGTTCTTGCAGTAATAATAAAATATTACTAATTGCCAGAGCTTAACCATGATCGATTGCGTCGCCATCGATGTGGAGACAGATGGGGACGAGTAATACAATTCGACAAGACTAGAATTTTGAACCAAGTTTCAGCACCATTTAACTTGAAAGCTTCATGGGTTATTTTCAATGAACACTGTTTCAAAGTACCCGAGCTATATTTCCGCATTTCTACTCATAATGGCAACGATTGGGAATGACATTCTAAGAGCGTGGATTTTCATGAATTATTAGTTGAGTGAGTGTGTGAAAAAACGTGTCTTCTCTGACTAAAAGCGCAAAGTTAGAGTACAGACCCATGGTAGCAGCGTGCCAAAGATTTAATGGCGGTAGAAGGGGAGGGATTGTGACGTTCCAATTCGTTCTTGTTCTTGGCAATCCGTTACAACCCATTTTTTTTATTATTTTGGAAGTACGTGCGTTCCCTTGGATATCTCCCTGTAATAGAAATAAAATAACACACCCCCAAAAATACATATGCGCAAATATATATATATATATATATATATATATATATATATATATATATATATTAGTTGTTCTATCACGGCTGGTTCGCGTGCTGTTAGGAAGAAAACCAAGGATCAGACAAATCAAAGTGGGCAAAGGTCAAACTACTAAATCCCAGTTCTTTAAGGTACTAAATAGTGCGTCGCTCCAATTCCTTCTCGCATATACCGCCAGCTGGTCCGGAGTTTTGTTGAGGGCTCGTCTAGTCCCACTCCCGACGAACTAACGTGTATATGACTGAAAACATACAACGGCTTTTTTTTTTGGCCCCTCCAAAAAAAATACCTGCTACCCAAGAAATTATACAGGGAAAGTGAACTTAACAATTACCCCCCCCTTAACAGTTTTCACAAAAATTTGCTACGACGATCAACGTCGACCATTCTTTTAATTTACATTTTTTTTATTCCCACTATCTCTTACAAACACTTATCCTTATAAGAACTATGTCCATATTCATTCCTTCTCTTAACTACTCTCATATTTTGCAGGAATTAGCCCATGCGATAGGAAATTATTTGCAACTGAAGTCACGATGTTTTCTAGACTTTTAAGTAAAAAGGGGGAAAAGGGAGGTGAAAGATTCAAGATTTATTAATTAAAGTAACGCGGTAAACTAAACCGTTTTGGTAAAATACTTAACTCCATGTCCGTAAGGTTCCACGTTGTTGTCGACGTCCCAGGTGTACGGGAAGATAAAGGCTGAGTCACGCCCACATTGACTCAGGCGGCTATCACGTCGTGGAGCACCGTTACTGGAGTTAATGTTATCGCGGTCGGCTGGGAGAGAACACTGGCTCGCCCAACAAGGAAAACGTCTGCCCCAAGAAGCTCGCCAGGTGGCAGTCTCGTCGATCCCATGCGAGTTTTTGGGAAACAAACGAAGTTTCTCAGCGAACTAACAATCCTAAGCATCGGGTCTAATTCTTCTTATACAGGGTGGGCCGAATAATGTGGCGAAACGGGATAAACAAGTCCCGATTCACCACAGGTTGCATGTAATTTTTAATTTATCCCATAGGAAACTTCAAGTCCGTGCTTCATATGTATATGGATACAATACGATATCCCCACCCTTTCCCTTGTAGGAATAATGCTGCGAATTCAGCAGTCCTTCAAAAACCGCCCCTTCGCCCTCTGTGATGTCTCAAACTGAAAATACTAATATATAGGTATATTACCTTTAAATAAGTGCTTCTCAACCTTTTTCAGTTCGGGACCCACCTTAAAGGATATTACACTTCACGGGACACACAAGCATGGGTGCTGGCAAAATTACTTCAAGGGGTGTGCACCCAGTTTATAACCGTATTTTTCCTAACATCGAATACTTTAAGAAGCCCTCTTTTACATTTGCGTAATCAAATTACGTATACTTCCTTCAATAAATAATAGACATGAAGAGCTTAGACTACGTACAACACGGGTTGAATTTAAATTGTTAAACAATGTATCTTAGTAATTAAAATGTAATAAGTGTTTGAGATACAATAAATAAATTTTCGAGCCCGAGTTCGCGACACACCAAACGCCCTATCGGGACCCTGCAGTGGGTCGCGCTCCATACGTTTAGAAGCGACGCGTTTAAATACATTATTAGTCATTGGTATGGAGAAATAAAACATTTTACCAAGAGTTTTTAGTTGAGCTTAACTACAAAGATTTAAATTTCGATACTTGTAATTGCAACAGGCAGTTAACAAATAACCCTTTCCACTTGTGGGCTGCATTCACCATCCCTTCAGCGCCGTGCACATAAATGTAGTAAAGGGATATGAGCATAAGGGAGTTATGAGTTATTTTTACCACTCCTAAAACCTGGCACCTTTTCCTATATTTGACGTGTTTTGAAAGGAAAGTTCATTAAAAATAAGATTACGCCGCTATAAACTGCTTCTAGATACGCCACTGTTACATAACTTCGCTGCTGGCACATCATAATCACCCAGTAACAGAAATCGACCCTGTTTATCGAAACACAATAGAAGCTGATGTAGTGGTTAGGATAAGCGCCTATTTTGCTAATATTTTCCCACCATTTTATCTCTTAAACATCTCCATAACAGTTACGATGAATAAACTCCGTGGCAAAACGTCATATCTCTAGTGAAGAGAGACAGGATCGGCGGAACTAAAGAGAGATAGAAGACATACAACTGGATTTTAGTCACCATCAATGTTTATACTCCCCCTCCCAACCCCCTCCATGTGTTTAGTGCTTCAGTGTGTTCATTGATTAGTGTGTTTAGTGTTCAGTAAATTTACTAAGCGCATCGAGAAATTAAACGCCTGGAGTGATGAAATTAAAAATGTATAGTAACAATAAAATAATAACTAAATAAAGACAGGGTAGGTAGTTTCTTACCAAGTGTAGTAGGCAACATTGGTTGCAACAAGAAAAGATGAATTTGTGTACGGTACAAAGAGTTATTGAAAAAATTGTTATAGTATCTCAACAAATCCTTCTGGTTATATGTTGAGATAATACATTAAACTTAAGAAATCGTATTAATAATAAGTTGAGATAGGATTATTTGTGTGTAAAATGTTTGTGTCCTGCGTAAGAAAGTGAAAAAAACTGTACTGTTTGATCTGGTGAGCAGGCTTTTTCATTGCAGCTGTACGGGATTAAGGGATTAGCGAGCTAGCCATACGTAGGTCAGTGGTACGAACATGGTTCGAACGTCTATCTCTCCGTCTCAGGACGTAGCAGCCGAAATAGGCTGGAATCAAATACTTGAATGCTGCGTCAAATAACTTTGTTATGAAGGGGCAATAGAATGTAGTTTTGTAAAAAGTGGTACCATAAATCTTGCGCGGGAATGAGCGAAGAAGAATTCGCGAAATTTGCTGCTCAGTTTCAGAAAAGGAAAATATCAAGGAATGAAAAGTAAAAGTGCACAGGGTGTTCAAAATTAACTGACGAAAATGTAGAGAGCTTTAGCTTAACGACACTTCTGTTATTTACGAAGCAGAGTAGAGAAGAGGATAGGCAAGAGCAGTTTAAATTTAGAGAAGAGGATATCTTTGGCTGCAAGTCGTTTCACTCTTCTGGCTTTAACTTTAGAAAGGCCCGGCCATTAAAATTCAAATTTCCGGACAGCAGGGCAAACATTATTTTCATTATTATAATGGTTGTTTCTACATTCTTAATTTTTTGGAGGTGTTCATGCACTACTGGCAACCCCCGTGCGCACTCCTATGCCCTCACAAATCAATTTTAATTTGCTTCATATGTACAAGATGTTTCTTTAAAATGTGTTAATACCGGATGTTTTATAGTCCAAAAGAAAGTAAATTTTACACTGTTACTCTTCTTTGTGCTCATATATACTATATATATATATATATATATATATATATATATATAAATATAGATATAGAGTTAGATATAGTTATATATAGTGTTGTATTTCCGTCTTACCTGGGATCTGAGGTCACAGGGATGCTTCAATAATACATTTTAGGTACAGCTTAATTGTATTTGTCAGCTGAACCTGCTCCGACTAAGAGGGAAGAGATATGGAAGGTTGAATTTAAAGGGCATTTACGCTTGTTCATACCTGGTAGGCGAGTGATGTTCTTGTCCAGATGCTTCTTGCAGACCGAATTGTGACTGATGCCAAGGTTCGATTCCGTGACCCTTGGCTTACTAATCCGAGCGATCCCGCGCGACTCGCTGCATGCTTAGGCAGCCGTAACTTCGTGTACCGCCGTCGTAGTTCTGTAAGTTGTAATGTGTCTTAGAGTAGTGCAAGTGTAATCAGAGACTAATGAGAGTTCGATGATACAAGTAATCCAAATGAGACCCAGCTCGGGGAGCGAGCTTCCTTTTATAATCTTAGGCTTCGAAAGGTTGTTACACCTTTCGAACACGCTAGATCTTGTTTAGATCCACGCATTTGCCTTTCAGTCATTGCTTCACGGAAGTTACAAAGTTAGCGCATTCTTGGGATCGCCCGCTGGTCGGACAATTCCAGGAAATAAAAAAGCGTAAATATTCTCTTGACGAGGTTATCTCGTATTCGTAATCTCTATATCTCTACATTCCCCTTGTTAAGTTAATCGATCCACTCTGTGATGGTCGACCATCTCCGGAGGAGGTTATATTTAAAATTAGCATTTATTAAAATTTCAAAATCCGTAGAATACCAATAGACCATACTATTCACCAAAATATTCACATCACCACCAAAAAAAATATTGATATCATCAAAATATTCATATCATCAAAGAGTCATAGCACCAAACACCGTTGAAAAAATAAAACACGTAGAGAAAAAAAATTATACTATAGGTCAAAGCCTCTTGTGTACTCAAAGAGTAGGAGCACCAACGACGAAGTCTTGAGGCATATAAAAAAAATAATCGTGTAGTATTGACACATAAATAGTTTTGAATAAGACACGACAACAAGATAACAGCTGGAAAAACACAGGTCATTACACTGTGAAAGAACGTCGCACAACACACCTGGGTTTGTTTACTGTTTGCATTGTTCAAAGTACACACTGAAAAACACGCACTCATAAGGTTGGCGGAGCATTGAGCTATCGTAACCATGGCAACGCCGTAGACTGCGCGTCGCCATAGGCGGAGCGTACTCGGCAGCAGACGATAAAACACATAACGAAGACTTGTATCTCACACAGGGCGTGAAAATGTAAATCCACTAAATAAACATCAGCATCCGTGGTCACAAACCTGGCGATGTGTACGACATTTTCGCACACGAATTATGTGAGCTTGACGTCATTTGGGCCAGGCCGAACACTGGACACACTTGCGGCCGTGGAAAGTGATCATGCGTACCACGTGATGGCAGGTAAGCAATGTCAACACGCACTGAGCGGGAGGGGCTTTGCCGAGGTAGGTCTCCGTGACGTCATGGGAATGGCAGTCTGTATCTCAAGCGTACGATGTTGCTGCAACGGAAGACTTCCTGAGTAAAACGTTCCATTGCTGCAGCGTGGCCGGGATGATGGAAAAATCAGCTGATCGGTTCAGACAGGATTGGGTCCTTCGGTGCTGGAAGTCCACAAGATCGTCATCCGGTCACTTCAACGAGCCTAGGTCTCTCTCTCGGAAGCACAGGCAGGAGGTCGACATGGTGAATGATCCGGCAGCAATCGTGGCGATGCGAATGAAACAAGCGCAAAAAGAGAAACATTAGGAAAATGTAAAAGGTAGTGGAGCAGAGTTATAATAAATGATGGCTGGTGATAAAGTCGACAGAAAAAGGATTTTCAAACGAAACTGGAGAAATATTTCGAGGGGGAGGGGAGGTAGTATCTGATCGGAGTGGCGGCGAAGGGGCGGGGTCACTTATATGACGCAGAGTTTTTAAGAGGACCTGTTTATAAATGACAGGTTTATATGAGGGAAGTTCGTCGGGGGCAACGGGGGGGAGTTGGTGGAATAGCCGTACTAGCCGGGATAGGGGCCAGGGGCGGCGGTGGTTTCACTTAAGGTGCCGGAAGTCGACGTCCTTTCGGAAAAGTGGTGGTATTTGTTTGTTGTTTCGTACCAGAGGAGAAAGGGGCCGGAGGAAGAGGGTGTAGTGGGGGAATAACTGTTGTCTCCGAGGCATGTGAAATTGATTGTAAAGCAATCGGAGAACTGATAGAAGGTTTCTTTAATCGGTTTTGGGGTGTTGTGACACGTGATTTGGGGGAACAACTGCAAGATATAATAAATAATACCAATAAAATAAGTATGCGCTAAGAGCTATCACGATGGATGCGATAATAGCGTAATGAGCGGGAGACATCTTGTGGTAGGAGTCTGAAATGAGAAAAGAAAGGGGAGTTGAGTGATAATAGAACGAACTAAGTGATTACGAGACATTTCCGTCTGTAATATGTGTAAATGTCGTATAGAAAATAATTGCAAGAATTTTACATGTATTGTGGGCAAAGGATTAAGCGCCTTCGATTCGCTGCTAACCAAAAAAAAATTGAAAATAAGTGAAAAAGGAATAAGTAATAGATTTATATAAAAGTTCATGGAAAAAGAGAGTAGGTTTTAATTTCATGGGATATGAGCTATACCATGTTGTATGCTATGAATAATTGAACTATAAAATTAAAGGAGAGAGTGGAAACATGTGCCTATATTTATTATATGTTTTGTTAACATATTTAGTGCAATGCAGCTTTCAAAGAAGCAGTTCGCGTTACACCTGAGCGTAAATAAAAAACATTGCTATGGCCAAAAGCCAAAAGTTCAGCAAGTTCTACGCAGTTCATTTGTTCTTTAAATCGTTCATCTTGTTCTATCTTAGTTCTTTCTTTCTTTATTTCTTTGTACTTTTTTTTTCATTTGAGCGTATATGTACCAGCAAATGGAGGAAAAAATATTTGCTAGTTAGAACCATAAAAGCGCTAAGTACTTATGAGTCAAATCAGCTAAGTGATATGTTCTGACTATTACTATGCGTATAATCGCAAATTATAAAATAACATTAAAATATCAGTAGAAATTAATTATTAGGCAAGGGATTTATTATAAGTGTTCCGACGATTGAGATAGCATTCTGTAATCCTGGGCTTGTTAAAATAAAAAAAAATGAGTTCGTTCTGATGCAGAAGTGCAGTGCGAGCGCGGGAAGTGAAGAAGGGGGGTGGATGAGCGTGGGAAAATGCTGGATCATGGGATGTTCGCATGTGCAATGTACGTAGCGAGGAGGCTAAAGAGAGTGATAACAGAGTGCAGTGTTAATGTATATGTTAGTGGGGTTTTTATGGCACTAGTCGTAGCGGGCTTTGAGCCTAGAGATTGTAATCGTGTCGGTTTTTTCTTTGTTTCTGCCGAGATGAAAGTAACTTCATAGGAATTCTCGTTAACTTTTCGAAGAATAGTTCCTTTGTACTTATAACAGGACGCAAAAGCTTTTCACACGCCGGGAATCGGAGTGGCATCTAGAATCCAAACATGTTGGCCTGGTGAGTACTGTATTTGCCTAGAAGTGCGGTCTGTGTACTGTTCCTGTTGTTCGAAAGGTTTGTGTAAGTTGTCATGAGCGGTCTTACGTATGGATGTCAGGAGTTCAAGTCTTTGTGCGTTCGTCTGCGAGATATTGTTATTGTTCGAAGGAAGGTCTGCGTCTGCTAGGATCCTTGGGTTGTAGCCAAACAAAGTAAAATACGGGCTCTGGAGCGACCCAGAATGGATTGTAATGTTGTGGCTGAACGTGGCACTAGCTAAATAGTCACACCACCAAACCTTACTTCTCCAACACAAAAACTCTCATGACTTTCTTTAAATAGCTAAATGAACTCTCAACTAGCCCATTCGTGAAATGTGCACAAGTGTCTACATACTACGCCTGTAATATTAGCTAACTCCCGTAAAAGTAAACTTGAATTGGGTGTTGAGCGATCTAAATAGATCGTTTCCAGGAGGCCATGGACTAGAAAGACTCTCTCAACTAGAGCTGTTGCTATGCTTTGTGCATCATGATTAGCCAAAAGAGCTGTAATGACGTATCTAGTACAACTATCAACTACTGATAGAAAATATTTGTATTTGTGCGTTTCAGAAGAGACTAAAGAACCACAGACGTCAAGATGAATTCGTTGAAAAGGAATTTGGGCAGGTTGAAATGTCTGGAGACTATGGGGTTTAGAACCTTGTGGTTTCTTTGAAATCTGTCAAGGGATGCAATGTTGAACCTTATCATACACAAATTTCTTCATATTATGGAAAAAGTATCGCATAAGCATTAAATTATATGACTTTTGTGCGCCTTGGTGACTTCCATTCATTTTGTGTGCACGAATAAGATCGAAAATTTGATTTCTTAATGCGTGGGGGATACAAAGTCTATCCCGACAACCAGTTTTCATTTTATTAGTCCTGTATAAGACGGCATTTTTGAGTAGAGGAGAGTTTTTCTAGCTTAGGATTACTAGCTTGATCTTTGTTTTCTAAAATGTCAATAATGTCTCTTAACTAGGGGTCTTTACGTTGTTCTGAGCTAATATCAAAATCTTCTGCTTGCATATGAAATACTTGATGAAAGAACAGGGCATCATCATCATCATCATTTTTCTTGTCAGGATTAGTCTTTTCAAGCAGTAAGCTTGCATGGGAAAGTGCATCCGCAAGTTCATTTTTACTGGCGCTGACATGCCTTATTTCGAAATCAAAATTTTGAAAATAAAGTGCACTTCTTCCCAAAATAGAACTAGGGTGTTTAGTTGAACGAAGATAGGATAATCCTTTGTTGTCTGTGAGAACCAGTAATCGTTGATTCATAAGAAAAAATTTGAAAGTTTTCAAAACATAATATGCACCTGCAATTTCGAGGGAAAATTGTTCAGATTTTTTCTCTGTTGGTGTTAAGGCTCGTGAACAATAAGCACATGGATGTAAATTTCCTTCTTCGTCAGACTGTAACATCGCTCCGCCAATGACTTCTCCGCTTGCATCTGTGAATACATATGAGGGGCGCTTGGGGTCATAAGGGCGGATGATAGGGGCGGAAGTTATCATTTGTTTTAGTGTTTCGAAACTTTTCTGGTGTTCATCAGTCCATTCTAACTTGACATTCTTTTTGAGAAACTTGAATAAACGTTCTGTCGGTCCTGCAAATCCTTGCACAAACAGCCGAATGAAATTTACAAGTCCTAGAAAACTACGAAGCTTGCGTTTGGTGTTAGGGGTGGGATATTCCAAAATAGCTTTATGAATATGTTCTGAAATCTTAATTTCCTTTTGAGATACCAGGATACCGAGGACTTTTACTTCAGTAAAGACTAGCCTACACTTAGAGGGTGACAATTTAAGGGATGCTCTTCTTAACTTTTGAAACACTCTGTCCAGTATGTTAATCATGTGTGGGAGATTTGAGCTGTAAATAATAATGTCATCAGTATAAACAGAAAGTTCTGAACTGTCTATTCCACTAAGGGCCAGCTCGCGTACGCGGTTCATTACACCAGGGGATGTTTTCAATCCCTGGCATAACCGAGCATATCTAAAACTACCAAGATTGTTAATGGAGAAGGCGGTAATGTCCTTAGAACGCTCTGTTAATGAAACTTGAAAAAGTGCACTAGACATGTCCAAAATGAAGTAGTAGTTCTTGCCAGCCATCTCTGCCATGATGGTTTGGATATCTGGGGACTGTAATGAGATCGGAGCTATGACCTCATTCAAGGCGCGGAGGTCAGAAATAAAACGATAAGTCCTATTGGGTTTATTGATTAATAGGACTGGGTGTCGATAGGGACTCCCTTCTCAGCGTTCTTTAACACCTTGGTCTAATAATTTCTGAATTTCCTGTTTCATGGGTTCTCTGTAATGAAAGGGTATAGAGTAGGTTTTGGCATACACTGAGGTGTCATCTGTCAGCTTGATGTCATATTCCAAAACGTTAGTATTAGTTAATTTATCCCCTGGCTAGAGAAATTATCTGCATACGTGTATGCGAGCTTTAAGATTTTTCTCTTTCTTCTTGGGGAATATCAGGGTTAACTGTGAGGAGGGAGGGGTCAAATTTCTGTTGACTTTCACTGATATGTTGTTTTACTGTGCTATTTTCATTACAAGCGAATGAAAATGCGACATCTTCACTTTTATTTTCCCAAATGGAAGTAACGCCACTTAAAATTTCACATGTCGATATTTCACCTAATATCGTGTCAGTTTCCAAAGTGATTGTGGTTTCCGTAGGGTTGTGTATGTGAATGACAGGTGACTGAGGGTTTACTGTAGCATTGGGAAGGACTACTGCATGCTGAGTCATATGGGAAGCAGATGGGGTAAAAAGTATAGGCTCAGGGGTGTTAGGTGTCGTAGTGGTAATTTTCAAAGTGATATAAGTTTTTGATCGCGGACTTAACTGAATTGAGTTTGAAAGGGTAGCTTTCCTCGTATACACAATTGCATTTTCAATTTGGTTGAATATGTCATGCGACACCTGGTGAGTTTTGTACTTTGACCTCAAAATACTGTAATTTGGAGCCCATCCTAAATGATGAAGAGTTATTGTATTGTCTATTAACGACATCTCGCACCTCTGCGTTCGCAAAAAGTCATTTCCTAAACGGGGAGGGACATTTGTGGAATCTATAATTCTAAACGGGTGCGAATATTTATACTTTCCAATTATGATAGGAAGAACTACAATTTCAGACACACTCAGTTCTGATCCGGACAAACCTTGGATTGTGGACTTTACCTTGTAGATTTTTCTCTCAGAAGGGAGGAGTTGGGAGGGGTAAATTGATATTTGGGAACCCACATCAATATATGACATCATAATAATTGCAGGTGATTACAACGCAAAAATAGGAGTGAGAAATAGTGACACAGAAGTAATTGGTAACCATTCCCTACACAAAAACAGTAATGAAAATGGCCTACTTCTAACACAATTCGCAATAAGAAATAGGTTGGTAATTAAAAGCACCTTCTTTCCACATAAGAAGATACATTTGGGCACATCGAAATCACCAGACGATGAAACAGTAAATCAAATAGATCATGTTTTAATAGATAAGAGACACTCCTCAACAATTATAGATGTAATAAGCCAAAGAGGACCAAACTGTGATTCAGACCATTTTCTGGTAAAAATTAAACTAAGAGCAAGATTAAGCAATAACCTAATCAAACAGAACATACGAAGAACAAAATGGAATTATACAAAACTTGACAACCAAGAAAACAAGGTGAATTACCAAATAGCAATTAAAAATAAGTTACAACAAAATACTCAAGAAGAAACAATAGAAGGGAAGTTGTAAAGAATTAAAAAGTGTTAACAGAATCTGCAGAAGAAGTAATAGGCAAAGAGAAAACATCAAGGAAGAAAGAGTGGTTTGATGGAGAATGTCACCAAATAATTAACCAAGAAAATGTTGCAAGAATGAAGATGCTGCAAAGAGATACAAGAAGCAGTTGTAACAAATACAAAGAATTAAGGCAACAGGCAAATAATTTATGTAAGAAAAAGAAAAAAGAATGGATATGAAAGAATATCTAAGAAATAGAACAACTTAGTCAACAGTCAGAGATTAGAAAGTACTATGCAGCAATAAAGAGAATAAATAAAGGATATCAACCCAAAGAGATGGGATGTAAAAGGAGAGACGGGGAAATAATAGGAGACAAAGAAAATGTACTAGAAAGATGGACAGAATACTTCCAAGAACAATTATACAATGAAACATATAGAGAAGAACAAATAGAAAATAACGATGAACAAAACACAGAAGGAACGCCAACAAGTGAAGAAGTTGAGAAGATAATAAAAAAATTAAAAAACAATAAATCACCAGGAGAAGATGAAATAACAGCAGAAATATTAAAATATTCTGGACCAAATATGATAGAAGAAATATACAAAATGATAAAACAAATCTGGCAAGAAGAATACGTACCAGAAGCATGTAATAATGGAATATTGTGCCCAATATACAAGAAAGGTGACAAAAGAGAATGTAGTAATTATAGAGACATCATATTACTTAATACAACTTACAAAATATTGACCAGCATCATACATACAAGATTAACAGCAATAACAGAAAACATAATAGGAGAATACCGAGCAGGTTTTAAAAAAGGAAGAAGCACAATAGATCAATTATTCACAATAAGACAAATAAGGGAGAAACATTATGAACATAATATAAATCTCTACATGTTATTCATAGACTTTCGTAGTGCTCTTGACAGTATTAAAAGACATAAATTAATACAAATTATGGCAGAATTACAAATACCTAATAAATTGATTAGATTAACAAACATGACACTGCAACGCACATATTTTAAAGTAAAAATATGGAGCGATATGGGTGAACTAACAGAATATAACACAGGTGTAAAACAAGGAGATGGACTATCTGCATGCTTACTTAACATAGCACTATATGCAATAATAAGCAAAATAGGCAAAAGAGGAACAATATTTACAAAACTCAGCCAAATTAACGCATATGCCGACGACGTATATCCAGAACAGAAGAAGAATTAAAGAGAACATACAGGATATTAGAAGAAAAACAAATAAAATTGGGCTACAGACAAACACGAATAAATCCAAATTCCTACTGCTGACTCCAAAGCAAGATGGAAAACGTTACCACCAATTTACAATAGATGACAAGATATTTGAAGCGGTAACAAACTTCAAGTATCTTGGAATGACGATAAATGACCAAAATAACATGCACGATGCAATTAGAGAAAGAATAATTGCAGGGAACAAAGCATATTATGCCAACATACAATCACTAAAAAGCAAATTAATTAGCAGATATACCAAACTATTGATTTACAAAACACTTATTATACCAGTAATAACTTACAGTGCTGAGGTATGGACAATGAGTGTAGAAGACGAACAGCAATTAAGGAAAACTGAAAGAAGAAGAATCAGAAAAATATATGGACCAATCAAGGATGGAGATTTCTGGAGAAGTCGAAACAATGAAGAGATAAATTCCATCTTAAACCAAAAGGATATAGTAAGATTTATTAAAGCCAGAAGAATTAGTTGGATGGGTCATATAGAACGTATGAATAAGGATAGAATGCCGCGAAAAATTATGTATGAGAGAATGTACTACACAAGAAGAAGAGGCAGACCCAAACTAAGATGGCGGGATAGTGTCGTACAAGATCTGCAAAGAATGGGAGTCCATGTATGGAGGGAGAAGATATTGGACCGAAATGCTTGGAGGCTGATAGTGCAGGAGGCCAAAGCTCACCCAGAGCTGTTGAGCCAATTGGTAAGGTACATCAATAAGTAAACCTACTTCTTTGCCTTGTATGCTACTATTGATATAATACAAGCCATTTTTCTCAATGAAAGGAACTTTGTCTAGTCTACCATTATCTTCGATTTCGTTCCTGCAAGTCGAAGATGAATCTAGTTTAAACTACTATCTCTTTGTGGTGTGTAATAGCAGTTGACGCTCACGTGATTATAGTGACCACAGAACGTACAGGCCGATGGATTTGTATCGTCGTGATTACCCATATTTCGAGTCTGATCTCGACGTTGAAACCTATTATTTCCCCTAAATTGGCCTCGTGAGTTCGACCTAAAGTTTCCTCTTGGATTATCCCTATAATTACCTATGTAGGAAGAGGAGTTATTATTCCCCTTGTTTTGAACTCTATTACCTCTATCATGTGCGCTCTGATTAGCATTTTTCGCGAATTCCAGAACATTTGAGCAGAAGGCAAGAAGGGAATTAGAATTTAATGATTCTTCCCGTGAATGCAATGCTATGCTTGCAATCGTTGACGAAAGCTTATTTACATCATCACTGCAGGCGGTATTATGAGCGTGTTCTGCGCTGGCCACAGCTGGTAACGCATGCAGTGGGGAATTTCGGAACTTGGTTGAGTAGCCGCGACAGGCTGTGGAGCGGAGAATTTGTGTCCTTGATAAACTGTCTGGGAGGGAATGACGGGAGCTGGAGTTGATTGCAGACTTTGGACTTGATGAGCGGGTTGTGGGGGGAGAAAGGTTGGATTCTGGTTATATGCTACAAATTGCTGAGGCGAGTTCGGCGGATTACTTGGGAGGGGGGAGTAAACCTGTGCATGTAAACAGCTGTGAAGTGGCGTCTGGGTCAATGTCTGATGCAGGCTTGCTTGTGCTATTGCTTGATCAATTTCATACTTCTTCCCCATCATACGGGAATTAATCTATAACTGTTGGCGTTCGAAATTTTGTAGGTGGGCTATTAATTCCTCTGTTTTGGCAAAGTGCTTATTAGTTAAACAACCAATGTATTTGGCTCGCAGTCCTGTGATTATATAGGATAGAGTCTGTTCTTCAGTGGCGTTCGGGAAATATTGCTGAACTAATGCCTTCTTATCAATAACATAGGCGTGAATAGGTTCTGTAATTATCTGCTTCCTGGCTAATACTACTTAAACGGGCTTCGCAGATTGATAAGAGCCTCTGAACAAGGTACTTATTTCATTTTTGATGTGTGTATATGTCAGGTCTGCAAAGTTAGGTCGTTTCTGTATATCGTGAAAGTAAGTCAAAGCTGTGTCAGTCAAAAATAAAGGCAACATCTCTTTACGCTTAGCTTCCGACCATCCCGCGGCGTGTGCTACATTTTGAAACTTGAGGATAAAGGGTTCGACTTCTTTGTGGTCGTTTCCGCTAAAAGGCGTCGGATATAACGCAGTTGGGATTGGAGTGGCCATGTTAGTGGTGGAAATTTCTACAGTAACGTTATCAGGTCTATTAGAATTGTTAGAGGTAGTAGGAACGTTAGTTGGGGTGCTTGCTAAGGGTTGGTGTCGAGTTCTGCTGGGTGTTTCTAATCCTAGTAAAAATTGAGGGTAGTTTCTGTTAGCAGATCTTAACCGTGTTAGTGGAGGGGAGGGGGTTGGTGATAAAGGTTGTGATTTTTCTGGCTTCGCCGTAATTGCAGTAGCTAACTCTATGATTTGCTCGAGGGAGGCATCTAGGTGTTCGTGCAATGCTATCTGTGACGTATTCATAGACTATAGTTCGTCGTGCTGACCAAAGAACAAATGAAAGTATGGGTATGCAGTTATTTATGTCATTAATATGTCGTCTGTCAAATAAATATAAGCAATTGTTCTCATTCCTGTGTGAATGATGGTTAAATACGTCCAGAATAAAAATTATGCAGAAGAACTAGATTTTGTGGGGGGAACTCGACACAAAGAGAAAAGAATTGTTGTATTCCATAGGGTAATATACAAAATTGTCACTGGGTCTGAAGCATCTTAAGCGTACTGTGGGAGTATGAAATTGTAACTACTAAAAATTTACTTTCAAAAATGCTCCCAAAGTGGGAGGGGGAAGACTAATTTAATTTAAAGCAATTTGTACAGAAGGGTACTCAATTGCAAAAAGGGCCTGAAGCACCTCCAACATGTTGTAATCCCGTCTTAACTGGGATCTGAGGTCACAGGGATGCTTCAATAATACATTTTAGGTAGAGCTTAATTGTACCTGTCAGCTGAATCTGCTCCGATTAAGAAGGAAGAGATATGGAAGGTTGAATTTAAAGGGCATTTACGCTTGTTCATACCTGGTAGGCGAGTGATGTTCTTGTCTAGATGCTTCTTGCAGACCGAATTGTGACTGATGCCAAGGTTCGATTCCGTGACCCTTGGCTCACTAATCCGAGCGATTCCGCGCGACTCGCTGCATGCTTAGGCAGCCGTAACTTCGTGTACCGCCGTCGTAGTTCTGTAAGTTGTAATGTGTCGTAGAGTAGTCCAAGTGTAATCAGAGACTAATGAGAGTTCGATGATACAAGTAATCCAAATGAGACCCAGCTCGGGGAGCGAGCTTCCTTTTATAATCTTAGGCTTCGAAAGGTTGTTACACCTTTCGAACACGCTAGATCTTGTTTAGATCCACGCATTTGCCTTTCAGTCATTGCTTCACGGAAGTTACAAAGTTAGCGCATTCTTGGGATCGCCCGCTGGTCGGACAATTCCAGGAAATAAACAAGCGTAAATATTCTCTTGACGAGGTTTTCTCGTATTCGTAATCTCCATATCTCTACAATAGATATAAATAGATATACATATAGATAGAGATATGGATAGATATATAGATATAGATATATATAGATATAAAGATGGATATATATGGATGTAGAAAGATATAGATAGATATAGAATCAGGTCGACGCTCTCCATCAGCTCATCCGGAAATATTTATTCCTTGTGTAATATTCATGCTTAATTACCGTGGAAACACTCCTAACAATAAAATATCCAATCTGTTTGTGTGCGATTGATATAGATGGATATAGGCAGATATTGGTAGATATAGATTTAGATAGATATAGATGTCGATACATATATATATAGATACATATAGATGGATATAAATATAGATAAATATAGATAGATATATATATAAATATATATAGAGATAGTGATAGAGAAATTTAGATATAGATAGATATGCAGGGTGATTCTAAAGGTATAGTACAAACGAAAACCACAGATACCTACCATGAAATAGAGACGAAAGTTCCCCTTCCACTTTGCCGAGAGATGCCTCCGTGAGGAGCTAGACAACGCCGAAAACTTGTGAAAATGAACTTCACACCTCTGTACAGCCAGTACCAGTGAAGATAGAAAGGCGGAACAAACGAAGTCAAAAGGAACACCAAAGTCGCCCATCCGAAAAACACTATTCGGCAGCTGCGCAACGCATGCGCATGGGGTTCCACAAAGGAAATAGGAGTGTCCCGCAAGACAAGTGATTGGAAAGGGTAGCGATCGACAACGGTAGTGACAAAAGAAGCAATGAAGCATGAAAGAACAATTGCACAGCGGGAAACAAACACATGCAGCGCGTGGGGAGTCCCCAAACACAGTGGGGAGACACCGCAGCAAGAACAAAGCACGGTTCAACAATTGGAGCCACATGACAAGACACCGGTAAACTCACAAGAAGAGCTCAGGGAGAGGATCTTAACGGCTGGTCAACACATCGAGGACACCATCACATCACGAGATAAGAGAACAAATGTCCATAAAAACCTGCGTGCCTGCATTCGTAACAGAGGTGCCCACTTTGAGCAAGACATACAATGTTCTTTAATTGTATTGTTCATTGATTCCATTCACATGAAGATGAATGAAGTATTATTTCTTGTACACAAATGTGTATGTTAGCAACATTTGTACCTTGTTGGATAGCAGATGTCACAAGGAAGTAATTTACGTAATTTGTACGCTTCGTGTCATACCATTTTTGTTATTAATACGTTGCCAAGTAAACTAAGAGTGAATTTTTTTATCATCACTTGTAAGTTTAGACCCACCCATTACTTACATGTGATTGTTATTTGGGAAATTTTTTTTCTTCAAAGAACCACTTATTTGTTAGCTATCAGAAAACGCTGAAATAAGTTCCATACAATGAGCAGTTTTTTCTCAATTCATCTTTTTATGTGGAAAATTGTCATTTTAAAAAAAAAAACAATTGAAACTCGATTATCTCGAAAACTACTAATTTTCGGACGGGGTATCATATGGTCAAATTTATTGCAAATTGTCTCTACTTTAACCCCTTTCAGGGAATACATCTAATTACCAGTCACCCTGTATATATATATATATATATATAGTTATATTGATATAGATAGATATAGATATAGATAGTTATAGATATAGATAAATTTAAGTAGATATAGGTAGGTATAGATATAGATAGATACAGACATAGATGATAGAGATACATATAGATATAGATGTAAATAGATATGGATAGATAGATGTATGTGGACATACATTTAGATATAAATAAATATAGAGATAGTGATAGAGAAATTTAGATATAGGTAGATAAAATATAGATAAGAATAGATATAGATAGATTGATATAGATATAGAGATAAATATAGATATAAATGTAAAGAAAGATATATATATATAGATTGAGATTGATAGACATGGATAGAGATTTACAGATATAGACAGTGTTATAGATTTAGATAAATGCAGATACATATTTACATAATTATACATAGATAATTATACATATATCTAAGTAGATAGTTTTAAATATAAATTGAAATAGATATAGAGCTAGATAGATATAGGTATAATAATAGATATAAATAAAGATTAAGAGATAGAAAGATATACACTAGTGTCCAAAATAAAGCAACCAACAGAGATCCTGTCCTCGTGTGATTTTTTTTTATATAAATTTGCCAAGTTTAACCTGTTGCTATCTTATTTTTTTTGTTGATTAATCCTGGCACATTAAGGTTAGTTTATTTTCTATCTTAAACCAGTTGTTTATGACATCATTAATATTACTATCACCTGATCGTATTATGTGTTCAAATGGACTCACGGGAAAGAATATCCGTTTGTTGCTTTAATTTTGGATATTATTATAGATAAGTAGATATAAACATAGATATAGATATGGATAGATGTATATATAGATAGATAAAATATATATATAATTAGATTAGACAGATAGATAGATATTGAGTTAGATATACGAGGGCAGATTGGAAAGTAACGCAAAATATTTTTTTCTCCCCTGGTATCGCAGCTGGAATTTTGAAATTGCACGACGAGAGAGTTTGAAGTTTGCACCACAAATGGTATGTTTTTCCTGTGCAGCTCTAGCGAGAGAAGCCTGAACTATGTAACAAACATGGCGCGCATATTACTGTCGTCCACGTGTGAAGAGCAGGGAAGTGTGGTTCAATTTTTGTGAGCCAAAGGGCATACACCGAGTGAAATTCACAGGTACATGCGTGGTGTGTATGGGGACAACTGTCTGGACCGTAGCAATGTCTCCAGGTGGTGTGCATTCTTTCAAGAGGGCCGTGTGAACCTTAGTGATTCGCCACGCTAAGGATGGCCGGTAACAGCTTGAACTCCGCAGAATATCCGCGCCATTGAGGCTACAATTGTGAACGACCGGCGTGTGCACCTGCGAACCTTATCGCATACGTACAACATTTCCTATGGTGTGGTGTACGACATTGTTCATGACACGTTGAAATTCCGTAAAGTTAGTCTTCGCTGGGTGCCTAAGAACCTGACAGACCACCACAAGGGCCGGCTCCGTTACTTTGTAACCCAATATTTTTATACCATCAAAACCTCACTTGTCAAATTTTTTACTATTTTTGTACTACTCAAAAATGCTAAAAATAATTTTTGTATCACTCAATTTACCGTCGAAAATCAAAAATCAATTTTGGGGTTACAGAGTAACGTCTCAACCTCATCATCTGATTCGTTTTTTTTACTTCGATGTACAAATTCCATCGAACAAATGGACAAAATGTTATTATGTTAGTTAGCTTTACAGCTCTTTATTCCTTCAAGATAACGATATGGACTCCTACTTTGTATCGGGTCGCTTTTTTATTTTTGTACCTTGTGACGGTCCTGTGAATCCGCACAATATAATTATATGTTTATTGAAATTATTAATTTCATATTACACAAATCACTTTATATTATAGGTTCAAAAAAATGTATAATAATTACTTTGAACAACATTAATTATGTTTTATGTTATTATTGCTGTATACACTGTATAATCGAGATATTTGGAATTCTAACGTTGCTATAGCAACGAGAATCAATAGTCTTTATGTGGTAGTGTGTCTGACAAAATTGGAAATATAGGTAATAGTGAACTGCATATTGCTCAGTTATTTCACTAATATATAGACCCATAGAAGTTGTATCTTCACCTTCGCGTTTTAGTTTCAAATATTTATGAACGAAATGTAATCGTGCAAATGATTGACTTGTGAACGTCACAGTATAATTGGTGGTCCAGTATTGTGGAACGTTATCAGCACGATCTTGAGTGATGTGTTTTGCGTGTTAACTTACACCATTGTTCTCGTGAATCTAGTTTGTACATAAAGTTATATTATGTACGCATCAAGTAATCCTTATAATCTGAGATCCAAAACAAGCCTTACAGCTAGATCTATCAATTGTGGTGATGTACCTGATGAATCACAAAATAAGAATGGTGCCATGAATATGGTGAAGTGCTACAAAGATCCCGATAAGGAAAGGTTGGTAGCTTGTGAAAATTGTAGCCATTGGTATCATTTACAATGTTTGGGTTTGTCTGATAAGCATTGGGAATTATACCAGTTAAATGAAAATTATTTCTGTACAGATTGTGATCCATCTTATGATCCGTTCAGTATTGAAGCTTTCGTGCAATGGAAAAGAAGTCAAGAAAATGTTCAAGAAATTGACATTCGTCCTTCTGTTTTGGCAGAGACGTCAACGGTGCAAAGTAATGTTCCTTTTTAAATGTTTGATCTGCTGGCAGAGTTAAGGAAAATCAGCTAGTCACAACAGGTGGAATTTACAAAAATTAGGGAAAATCAAGATTCTATGAGGCAAACTCAAGAGTGGCTCAGTCGGTAACGCGTCTAACTACCATGCTATAGGTCCCGGGTTCGATCCCCGGCCGGTTCAAATCCGGGAACTTTTCTAACGGTGAAAGCGGCCCCGGCTAGTGTTGCCCATGGGACGAGACGGGACAGGCTTTTAAAAATTCGAGACGAGACGAGCTTGACCATGTGTCATAAGACAAACGAATATTTTCGAGACGAGACAGCATTTCCACGAGACTCCACGAGACGAGACAGGCCAAAGTCTCGTCTCGTGGGCAACACTAGCCCCGGCGCCCATCCAGCGTCGAATAACATGGGTACCTGGGGGAAACCCTGGAGGGTAAAGGCGGTCAGGGGCGTGATGCTGATCACATCACCCTCACTCACGACCGGATCAAGAAAGTGTGGGGCGTTACCCCCACACTCCCTATACGCCTTCATGGCGTGGTGCTATGCACAGGGGAACCCTTTACCTTTTTTTTACCTTTAAACTCAAGAGTCTCAAGAGCTTCAGTTTACAAAAATTAGGGAAACTCAAGATTCTATGAGGAAAACTCAAGAGTCTCAACAGATTGAGTTTACAAAAATGAGGCAAACTCAAGAGTCTCAACAGCTTGAGTTTACAAAAATTAGGGAAACTCAAGATTCTATGAGGCAAACTCAAGAGTCTCAACAGCTTCAGTTTACAAAAATTAGGGAAACTCAAGATTCTATGAGGCAAACTCAAGAGTCTCAACAGCTTGAGTTTACAAAAATTAGGGAAACTCAAGATTCTATGAGGCAAACAC
This sequence comes from Lepisma saccharinum, assembly GCF_977018435.1. NCBI lineage: Eukaryota > Metazoa > Arthropoda > Insecta > Zygentoma > Lepismatidae > Lepisma > Lepisma saccharinum. The sequence goes on along the minus strand of NC_139230.1, from coordinate 63,916,003 downwards.
AAGAGTCTCAAGAGCTTCAGTTTACAAAAATTAGGGAAACTCAAGATTCTATGAGGAAAACTCAAGAGTCTCAACAGCTTGAGTTTACAAAAATGAGGCAAACTCAAGAGTCTCAACAGCTTGAGTTTACAAAAATTAGGGAAACTCAAGATTCTATGAGGCAAACTCAAGAGTCTCAACAGCTTCAGTTTACAAAAATTAGGGAAACTCAAGATTCTATGAGGAAAACTCAAGAGTCTCAACAGCTTGAGTTTACAAAAATGAGGTAAACTCAAGAGTCTCAACAGCTTGAGTTTACAAAAATTAGGGAAACTCAAGATTCTATGAGGCAAACTCAAGAGTCTCAACAGCTTGAGTTTACAAAAATGAGGCAAACTCAAAAGTCTCAACAGCTTGAGTTTACAAAAATCAGGGAATCTCAACAGGAAATTCAAAATTCACAGCAACTACTCAACCTTGACTTCCACGAATTGAGTACATCGTTACGGAAGGAATTAGTTGAAGTTGCTGAGTCCTGTAAATTAGCAACACGTTCATTACATCAGGAAATGGAAAGAGAAGTGCAAGGAGTAACAAGGAAAATCGATGAAGTCAACACTACTTCTACAGAGAATTCTGATAAACTGGCTGGACTGAAGGATCACATTACAGAATGCCAGAACAATGTTTCAGGGTTGTCTCGGCAAGTTCGAAGACTTGAAGTTGTTGTGAGCAAGGACGAAATAACGAAGCGCGTGGAAGCATGTGAGGAAAAGATTACTAAGTTAACATCTAATATTTCGACTAATGTTGAATCAAGTAATGCTGTACATGTTTACAGTTCTCATGTGAATAGTAACTGTCAACCTGGTATTCCTGCACGGAACTTAACCTCTCCTAAATCATCTAATTTTTCAGCGTGTGATGTTTCTGATGACGAACACAATCGCATTGCTTCACAAAGACACAAACGTTCGAGAAATAATCGAGTGAGAACTAGTAATACTAACAAGTTATGTCAATCAACCCGTTCTTTATATTCTGATGGTTCTGGTCAGGAAAGAAAGAGGCAAGTAAACCAAAAGTCAGCAAATCCGCAAAATCATCGATGTGATTATCCTGACAATTGTATGCGTTCGCTTACTCAAGAACCTTGAATGTATTACTAATTGTTTCCAAGGACCTGAAGAAGGTTGGTGTAATACTCATGTCGATTCGTTTACTTCGTACAAACAGTTTGTTGACGAATTTCTGAATCCCTACACGTCTTATTCGTTAACTCAGGCTCAATTATCTGAACTTAGAAGTCGTAAATATGATCCTAAATCGACGAGTAGTGTGGAAGTTTTTGCTATTCGTACGCATTCAGCATATTATAATTTAGTTGATCGTCCGAATGATGCAGAAGTTATTAACATTTTAATCAATCAGTTGCCCTCATCTATTGCACAAACAATATTAGCTGCTAGATTAGTTAAAATGGATGATGTAATTGCGATATTAAAAAGAGGTTGGATTTAGTGAATTCAAGATCGAATGTACGTGAAAAAAATTTCCGACATGATGGGAATAATTCTAAAAGTTTTACCGACAATAATAGTGCAAGGGCAAAACTGAGAGTTCAAAGTGTTGCTAAAAGTTCATCGTTTGTGAACGATGATGAACCTAATGGAAATCAAGGTTCAAGAAGTAACGTAAGACCTAACGAAAGTGTTCATTTTGTTTCTTCTAGCGATGAAAATAAAAGAATTAAAATTCCACGTACAGATGTTCCATTTGTTGCTGAAAACCAACAATCAAACTCCAGCCAAAAGACGATGATATTTAATAGAAATAATAATTTTGGGAAACCTAACCTAACTAGCAGACCATATAATCGTTACAGACGTAATGGTGCAGGAACTCAAAATTTCCGGCAAAATATAAGTCCATAAAGCTCACCATACTTCAACAATAATGGTAGATTTATGAACAACAGTTTCAATGCCAGAAACGAGCAAGAACAACAGCAATTTACACTGCGTCCTAACTCTCAGTTCTCTAACGATAATTTCCACTCATTCCAACCATGCAGTGTATGTGCCAATTGCGGATATTCGTCTTCTCAGTTGTCAAGGGGAAACAGTTGCAATGCAACTGCAGTGGCGAATACTACATTGAATGAAAATGCTCCATCTTTCGATCCAAGAGAAACTTCTTGTAAACAGTTCATTTCTTCTGCCCCTGAAGCTACATTAAACGAACGTCGCGGGTGAACGTGGACCAGTTTGCTCGCACTAATAGGAAGGAGGGTCCGTCTAAATCATATCGTAGTGATAATATAGGCACAACTTGTCAGTATGCTGTATTAAGTAATTCCGTGTTATCTGAAGTTGATCATTGTTATCCACTTTCAATATTTTTTCAATTAGATTGGTACGAAATTGAACCTACCTGGATTTTAAATGATACTGGTATATCTACTCCTATTACTGATCAACCTCTGATCACAGGAACAGTTTGCGGTATTACCATACAGTGTGTCATCGACAGTGGAAGCCAGTGTAATTTAGTCAGTTATGAATTATGGTGCAGTATAAAATCAATTATTCCGAGTGCCAAACTGGATACAGTGGATCAACTTAAGTTATTGCCGTTTGCAGAACATCAGAAGATTCGTGTTTCTGGTCGGAAGATTATAAGTATTTCAATTAACTCGGAAGTTTTTTCTTTAGAGATGTTTGTATTGAAGCAACTGTATGCTGAATTAATTCTCGGAATACCATTTTTAAAGCAATACAAAGCTGTACACGATTTTAGAAGAAACGAAATTAGTTTGATGGCGTCTACTGGTTCCGAATTGGTTCAGCCATTTAATTCTAGCACAAGCACAACTGATAGGAATTGCTGCCAGATGCAGGAAGTTACTATAGTGAAAGAAGTAGAACATTTACTTGTTGTTTCTCTAGATCAGATCACAGCGAAAGTGCGGTCGTGTGAATCACTCAACACGGAGCAGCAGTCTCAGCTTGGGAATCTAATAATAGAATATCATAGTTTGTTTTCTGATCGACCCAGATCTGCATTCGTAGAACCTTATCAAATTGAACTAGACACAAAGGAAGCAATTAAGGCACCTATATATCCAGTACCGTTCGCCAAAAGAGCAGCGTTAGAAAAGGAACTAGAAAAATGGAAAGCCTGGGGAATAATTAAAGAGATGTCTTCGCCTTATTTAAATCCAGTACATATCGTCCCAAAATCTAAAGGTGAGTGGCGTCCAGTGGTGGATTTTCGTCGCCTAAACCAACATGTAATTTCACGACTTACCCATGTTGAACCGATAAACGAGCTACTTCAACGTATTAAGGGTGCAAGATATTTTTCTTAGATTGATCTCTCTTGTGGATATTTTCAAATACCACTTACGCCCGACTGATATAAGTACACAGCTTTTTCGTATCGAGGACGACAGCACGTGTTTTGTTACTTGCTATTTGGTATAAAATCAGCTGTTTCTGTTTTTGTTGAGAGAATAAGGTGTTTGGACCATAGACTCATTCATTTCTGATGATATATGTGGATGATATTTTAATATTTAGCTCAACAATAGAGAAACATTTTGAACATCTTGATAATGTTCTACAGACATTGCAGAAGACGAACATGTCTATAAAATTTGACAAATGCAAATTTTGCCAAACGGAAATTAAGTTTTTGGGCCATATGGTGTCTGGTTCCGAGATTAAGGTCGATCATGATAAAGACTCAGCTATTCTACAGTTTCCTGTTCCTCAAAATAAGAAGTCACTTCGCAAATTTTTAGGACTGGCAAATTTTAGGAATCGTTTTATACAGGGATTTTCAGATATCGCTAGTCCATTATATCATCTTTTACGCAAGAATATGCCTTTTTATTGGACACCTCAGTGTCAAGAAGCTTTCTTGTTATTAAAGATTGCTCTAATTTCAGCACCAGCATTGAGTCAACCCGACTTTGAGTTGAGGTTTTGTGTTTCTGTTGATGCAAGCCAGAAAGGATTGGGTTGTGTACTTTGGCAAGTTGATAATGATGAAATTCGTGTCATACAATTCGCAGTCGTGCTCTTAGAGGAGCAGAGATTACGTATAGTACACACGAATTGGAATGTTTAGCTATATTATTTGCTCTGGAGAAATTTGCTATATATATCTTAAAGAACTGATTTCAACTTATATTCAGATCATAAGTCGTTGTCTTGGCTTAAAACTGCACAATCACTTAATTCTCGTCTTACGAGATGGGCTCTCAAACTGCAGTGTTTTGATTTCACGTTATATCATGTCCCAGGAGTTCCGAATAATATTGCCGATATGTTGAGCAGATTTCCGCCTTGTACTACTTATTCTGCACGTGATGATAAATTATATATCAATCAAGTAATTGTGGAAGATTCACAAGATGATACTTCTTCTATTTGGTTAAATGCTCAACGAGCAGATGAAAAATGTAATAATATAATTTCTCACCTGTAAAATAGTACAACTGATAAAGGCTTTCTAAAGTATCTTATTCACAACAAAATTCTTTTCTATAAACCCAATTCAGATGAAATTTGTAAAATTGTAGTGTCACGTGAGCTTATACCTTTGGTATTGCACAAAAAGCATGATTTAAATGGACATTTTGGTTATCAGAAGGTTTTATCAGCTTGTAGAAGGGCATATTTTTGGCCGTACATGAGGAAATCTATTAGAAATTACCTGAAAGATTGCTTAGAATGTGCACGAGAGATAAATATCAAGTCGTTTCTCACCAACCTCACGATTTCCTCTCTATTGACTTAATCGGAAAATTACCAAGATCACATACATATGAATATCTTCTCACAATTGTAGACGTTATGTCAAAGTTCATTATGATTTATCCGTTAAGAAAAGCGACTACCAGGGAAATTATCAATCGTTTTGAAGAACAATATTTTAAACATTGCCCTGCATGTAAAGTATTATTATCAGATTGTGGGAGCCAATTTGCATCAAAAGAGTGGAAAGCCTACATGGATTCAAGGAAAATTAAGCATATTACTACCACTACATACAATCCGAAATTTAATCCTATTGAGAGGTACAATAAGGAGATTGTTAGATTACTGCGATTATTCTGCAATGATAATCACACCAGTTGGTATCCAAAAATAAATTATATTATTCAGTTACTAAATCATTAATAGTAGTGTATATGTATCGTTTCAAAGTAATCCTTGGTAGGTATGCATTTGTAGCCTCTTTTTTATCAATCGAATATCACTTTTTGACATATTTTGACAATTTTTTGTCGATGTTTTAGCGTTTAGCGATGTTTTAGTAAAATTTCCCTTTTTCCCCTCTCATCCTTGGTAGGTATGCTTTTTTAGCCTCTTTTTTTATCAATTGAAAATCAGATTTTGACATATTTTGACAATTTTTTGTATGTGTTTTAACGTTTAGCGATGTTTTAGTAAAATTTCCCTTTTTTTCCCACTCATACTTGGTACGAATGCCACGATCTTACGTGATATAACTTAACCTATCCTTTTTTATTACGTGCTAAATTACACGAGAGCCTCTACAAAGTAGTGGTTATGGACCGGTTCAACGTCATTAAGTGAGGATAAAAAAACCTCAAAAACTCACTTTCTCTCCACGTTTCGTGCCTCATTTATTGCGCTGACGATGTTTCGCGGCGTAGAAAACAGCACCAAAACATCAAAAACTCACTTTACTCATTTGAGGATCGCCTTAATGGTTTTACGTGATATAACATAACCTATCTCTTACGATTTTTTTTTTACGATCTTCAGTGATATAACTTAACCTATTATTTTTTTTCAATTCGCGCACCGAACTAACTTACATTGTATTTTACATAACCTTGTTGATTTTTTTTTTTAGTATGTGGCAATTATTTTTTAAAACTGTTCCGTCACTCTCTCGTTCTTCACGTCGTGGACGAAAGACTTCTCTGCGACCAGGATAACGCTGCACAGAGTATCGGCGGGCAGCGCGTCGTGGAACTCGCAGACGACCTTGATGTTGGTGCGATCGTTGACCACCACCTGCTTCCTTTTTGTGGTGTTGATGACGAACATCGGCCTGCGTGCTTTGAATTCGCTGGGAGCGTAGTACACGTCCACGCTTCCCTCGGTCACGAGTTTGTAAGCCGTGTAAGCTTCGTAAAGTTTGAGGTAATCGTCTTTGGTCATGTCGAGGTTGTAATTCTCGCGCGGGAACACTTCGTTGCGTCCATTCTTCAGATAAACATTCTTGATCTTGCAGTCGTCGAACTTGCTGGAATCTTTCTCCTGGTTCTTATCGCGCCCGGTCTGAAAGAGCACCACGACGAAATCTGGCATGTCGAACTGTATGTTGTTGAACTGAGTCGTGACGTCGAATTCCATGTGACTTCCCGACGCCATCTTCTGCACGCACTGGTAACCGTGAAAGTGAATCGGCACCTGCGGACTCTTCAAGATCTCCGCTTTGTAATTGAGGGCGTAGTTCGTTTCGTATTCCACCACCGGCATTCTCAACTCCATGCTCCGGATGACGCACTTGGCTGCTTCGGGTAATGTGTTGGCTATCGGCGTGCCGTCGGCGTTCAAGTTGGTGTATCGCATCAGTGCGTCGTTGTCGTTGGCCGCCCTTCGAAAGGTGACGCGCAGTCCTCCCTTCCACATGATCCTCTTGTAGTCGGAGAAGAAACCGGGCAGCAGACGCATGGGAAAGAGCACCGTGTGACTTCTCGTCGATATTTTGGTCCCCGCTTCGAACCCTCCCGCCTGATAGTACGCTGCGTCCGTTTTGGATAATTTCAATGTCCCCACTGCCGTCGACGTGATGCCTGGATAATCTATTCTGTCGATGACGGTGTTGTGTTTCCTCACCTCCACTTGCGAGAACAGGTGAGGCACGAAGTTGTCCACGAGTTTCAAATTGGCATTGGGCGGAAACGCTTCTCCGCTTTCCTTCTTTACCACGTCGAATTGAAGGTAAAGGTCCGCTCTGTGAGGATGAACGAACCCATCCCCTACGTCCACGTCGTATTCGATCTCCCTGTTCGCTTCGTTCAAATTTGCGAACGTGCGACGGTTGGGAGGGAAAGATTGCAATTCGTAACTTTCGATTTGTTCCATTTTCACTATGCGGTGTTATTTATTATACGTTGATCTCCACGATGGCAGTGGTCGTTGCACCTGCGAAATCCACCACGTCGCCTTTCTCGTTCGTCACCACCAACTCTATGTCGTCTATGCGGTTGCGACATACTGGAAAATAGATCGGCGAAGAGGGTGTGTAGATGATCGGTTCCATGAATTCGGAACTGGGTTTGAAAGTGGCGATGATTCCCGTCTGCTTGTGACTTCCTAACAATCCGTCGGAAGATTTCGTGATCATTCCTTCCGCCACGTTGCAGTGTACGTTCAAAGTTTCGATGGCTAGAAATTTAGGAATAATGGTTGCTGTGTGCTTGATGCCAGCTTCGAGTTTTGTGTCGTTCTCGAAACCTAAAAGTTCTCCCATGGTGCCCAGGTCCACGGTCTCCGTCGCGGATAGGATTTCCACTCTGTGCGTGACCGAATTTTGAGAAAGGTACGTGCCTTTGGGTAATTGAGCTTGCAAAGTGGAAAGATTGTATTGGCCTGGCGTGACGACGATGTGTTCGCTTCCGACGCTAATTTTGTTGTTGTGATGCGTGACGTTAGGTATGAGGTACATGCTGTAGAATGCACGCAGAGCTACGGATTTAGGATAGACGATGTCGTCGTGCAGCGTGAGTTTCAAGATCGAAGATTCGCTCGTGAGATGGAACACGCCCATCGTGTTTGAGGTTCCACAAAGCTTTCTGGAAATCTTCCACCGATGGCTTATTTATTTTAGAGAGAAACGCGAGCATGGAGAGACAGAGATGACCGCAGTTCACGTCTCCGAAATCTTGAATGCGTTCGTCGTTGTAGTATATAGGATTGTTCGTTTTCAGATAACGAACTAAATTTGTAGGTGGAACACCTCCGAAAGAATCGAAAACGAATGCTTTATTATTTGCGTTGTGGTAACATATCCAATGCGTGCCTGGATTTTCTTGACTGTCCAAGTTGACTACTCCGCATTCTCTATTTTTAACGGTTGAAGGTAACGAGTCGGACATGAAAACTCCTCTGAAGTTTTTGATTCGTAATGGTTCGATCAGAGATTCAATGTCTCGGTTGGTGAGTGCTGTTGCTGTTTCTTTTTTTTAAACTTTTTCATCACGCCTTTCCCCCCTTTCTTCTCCATGGCCAGATTATGACGTTTCTGTTCTTCCAACTCGGCCCTGTTCTTCTTCCAGTCGATGACGGTTTTCGCGATGGCGGCGCTACCGCCGGCCAAACTTCCAACGGCCCCCAATGCTGCCAGGATGGCCGGGATGCTGAATATGAAACCTCCGATCTTTTGCTGTTTCCGCGAACGCTGCAAGCGTCTCAATTGAGGTGTGCTGAGAAGTAATTTCATTCCGTGTCCTTTCGTCAGGCAAGAACGTTTCTTCTCGCGTTGTTTCTTGGTGAGTAACCCATCCAGGGCACCTAGATTTTTCAGATTCGAATATGGTATCTGGTACACGACACCCTTGGGCTTCATGTTGATGCTCTATATGTTATTTTTTTTTCACGGTATGTTATTTATATATATATAAATGTTCTGAGATTTTTCTCGTGTAATTTTTTTTTCACGGTATGTTATTTATATATATATGTATGTTCCGAGATTTTTTTTGTTTCGTGTAATTTTTCAAGGTATGTTATTTTATATGTACTCCGCGCAGCGTCGTTAAACAAATTCTATTACGTGCTTCGTTTTCTTACCAAGAAGTTCCTTTGTACCCTTGTACACGATTCGAGTTTTGTTCTCGATTAAAATAGATAGCTTCTCGTCGGATAACATGTTAGCGTATCGATCTGGTAAAAATAGACTGTATTGTGCGTTGAGCAACAGACGCACCTTGGGACCATACTGGGTAGAAACGATTGAACCGGAAGTTATCGTGTAAGGTTTGTCCACTTCCAATTCCTGAATTTTTACATATTCGACTGAAAATTTAGCATTTGTTTTAATGCTTGGAGATCACTCATATCGAAGGAGAAAAATTTCAGTGTGTGTGTGTTAGAGAAATTTAATTTTTTTTTCACGATGTGTGTTATTTATATATACCGAAGATTATTATTTTTTTTTCACGATGTGTGTTATTTATATATACTTTTTTTTCACGAGATTTTTTTTGTATCGAAGATTTTTTTTTCTGTGTTAGAGGAAGAAAGTCCGTGCTTCGGAAAACGCGATGATGTGCGTGATGATATCTTCCGTCTCTTGTTTCGACTTATGCCAATCATTTGTGTATCGTCTTCTCCCCTGCCTCGCCTCGTGCAATTCATCCAACCTATTGTTTAATTTTTCCCCTGCAGCCGAAAGAAGAGTGTCGAGATCACCGCACTTCATGCCACTGATCTCCCGAAGACGGTCCTTGACAGCCATTTCACAAGGGATGCGAAATTCCGGCGTTGATCTCGCTATGATCAAAAGTTTCCCTATATCCTCGCAAGCGTGTTTGAATATGATGCATAGCAGTTCGTGTGGCAAATTAGTTATACGAGCCATGATGTCTTTTTTTTTTACTGTATGTTATTTATTTACACACCCCACCCAAATTTTTGTTTCGTGTTCATGGCGATGGTGGTGCCCAGTGCTGCAACTCTTTCACCCAACGAAGCGTCTCTGCTGACGAATCTTTCGAAAGCTGCGTGCTCTAACTTTCTGTCTGCTTCGTGACGTGCATCCAGATCCGTCTGCGTGGTGTTGTAAGCGATGTCGTGATCTTTGCATGCGGCGTCCAAAGGATTCACACCCTTGTCTCCTCTCTCCAATCTTTTCTCGAGTTTGGTACCCGGTCCGCAGTACTGGTAGCCAGGTAAATGCATCTCGAAAGGTAACTTGTTGATGATGTCGTTCACGAGTCCCTTTCCTTCGGCCACGTTCCAGACTCTCGGAGGCAGCGTGTTGATGATTTTGATGAGGTACCCTATACCCTTGTCGTCGTTCACGATGAAGTTGGAAAGTTTGGCGCTGATCATGTCCACGATGCCAACCTTCTCGTTGTAGAAATTACGATTGCCTGCATTCTCCTCTCCTGCAATAACCAACAAGCTGTCTATGAGCTTGCGCACGTCGTCCACCCACACAAACTCTTTGGGCAGGGTGTTGTAGAGTTTGACGCCGCTGCCTGTTTTCACCTGGTTCCATATCGGTTTGATGAGATTCCTGTACTTCTCGCCGCTGCTCGATTTCACCCTATTCTGCGAGGCGTCGTTGTTCTGGTACAAGGCATCCGTCATGATCAAAATTTCCTTGTAACTCTGGTAATCTTCGTCGGTGTAATCTTTCGGCTGCTTTTTGGCAACGAGTTCCCACAGACCCACCGTACCCGGATACCTGTTCCAACTATCCTTCTCGCCTAAATTAACTTTAATGTCGTTGCCTTCGAAGCTCACCTTCGATTTTCCCATCTTCCAAACCACACCGCCGCCTTCGTTGCTCTCCATGCTCGGATACAAACCGAACACTTCATCCTTGTCGAACTTCCCCGTGCTCAGGTAGTCTCGTGCCAAAGGTCCCAACTCGATCTTATCCGAAGACGTGCTACCTTTGGCTCGACGTCGTGCCGGTACGTCCTTCAGTTCGAACGGCGTCGAAGGAATGCTCGAAATGGGCGTGGGTACGGCGTAACTTTTAGCTGCGAGCGGTACGAGTTCGTTGATCAAATTTTTATTTTGTTCCGTGACACTTTTAATTTCTTTACCTAGACCGCTGATGGCATCGATCACAGGTTTATCTTGACGTTTCTTCTCTTCGTAGGATCCGCGATTCTCGGATTTCCAACCTTTGAAGCGTTTCACGAGGTATTTCCGCAACTTGAGATTTTCGTCTTCTTGAAATTGACGTTTTGACATTTTGCTATATACGTTGAAACGTTTTTGAAACGTCGAATTCTCAGCCTATACGTTCGGTTCTCCTAGTTTTCTGCTGTCACCCGCTTGAGACTATCCACTTTTTCTAACACTCACTTTTTGTTGTAATGGTTATTTTATATATGCTTGTCAGACGTTTGAAAAAAAAGAACGTTTTTCAAATTTTATTTTTTTAGATTCTCACGACCTTTTGATTTTTTTTTTGGATTTTTTTCTTGTTGCAAATCTGAAATTGTCCTCTTGTTAGCCTTTGAGACGTCTAGATAAACGTTTATTTTATTTCTATACTTTCCATGGTTTGCTTTTCGAGTCATGTCGATGGTCACGAATCCGAAATCGTCACTGTTTCAACAGTGGGAGCAGAATATAGAAAATAGATTGTAATTTATGTCAGCCCCTACGTAATCATCGTGTGCGTGTTTTAAATTAGTGTGGTCTTGTCGAAACAAGCAAATGAAATTAGCGTTGTCGCGTAGCAGTTGCTTCGGAACCTTGGAAAAAGTTTGTGCCAGGTAGAAACAATCCAATCCTTTGTGACGACCTCGAGTGAAAAAATTACGAATCTCGTTTTGATTTTCCAAGATCATGTCGTCGAACACCACAACGGAATTCTCGAGACAATCGTCCAGTGGAATGATTTCAGTTGCGAAAGTTGCAATGCCCAGTCCCTCGTACGGTTTCATAAGTTGCTGGTATTTCGGTTGTTCGAGACTTTTCGAAAATACGTAGAGGTGTCTGTTTTCCCAGTCTAACCAATTGGGTGCGAGGATAAAATTATCAATGAGCAGTGTCGTCTTTCCGCACCCCGAAGGTCCTACGATCAGACACCGTATGCTGTCGGGGAGAAATTCACCGTTCCTTTTCTTCGTTTGATTTTCCGAATCAGGTAGACGTTTCACTACATTCCACGCACTCATAGAATCACTTCGTTTGAATCGATCCAACTCGTGTCCGGAAGTCCCAGCCATTTCACCAAAAGTTTGTCGCCTCTCTTACGCAAAACTTTTTCGATAAGGTACGTGTCGGGGTATTTAGTTTTAGAGAGTTCCTCCTCGTAGAAGCTCCCCAATAAAATTTCACCGCCACTGTCCTTTATTATATACGTGTGACGGTTCCCGGGTAGAACTCGAACCACGGTAAAAAGTTCCGTGCTCCAGTTTCGTGTGAAACCCCTGTCGAACGTTCGCTTCAATTTACTGACCCTCACCTGGTCTCCAATTTTGTATTTAGTTTTTTTTGTCGTGGGCGTGTACTTTGGACAGTAAACGCTGGAAATTAATCGCTGCTCGTCGGCCTTGGTAACGTCAGCTGGCTTCATGCCTATCGTTCCGTGCACCGTGTGATTATAGTTGTTAACGAGTTCCGGAAGAATGGTGACCCACTTGTAGTTTCCCTGAAGCGTGAATCGTTTCCACATGCGCGATTTCAGAGTGCGATTGAATCTTTCCACGATGCTGGCCTTGACGTCACTGAAGGTCGAGTAATGTCGAACGTCGTGAGTAGTACAGGTGCACGGGTTCTGAGCCCGAAAGTGGAGCTCGGTGGAGCTCACCTTAATGGATTTCTCTCGTAAGGCATGAGCTCCATTTTCTCGCAGTGTTGCCAACTCCTCACTCGAAAAAATCACCAAGGTTTTTTTTGGGTCTAACCTAACCTAAAGCAAGGAGCTGGCAACACTGCTTGAGGCTTGCCATGCATGATGTGCTATACACACGTGTGTGCGCTGGTGTTTTTTATTATTTTTCGTATTGTGAGTAGTAGGTGAAATGCTTCGTTCTGGCTGGGCCCTTTGACCTACTTTTTATTTTACGCCCTTTTACACACTAAACTAACCTACAATGAGAGAAAAAATGGACAGAAAAAGCTCTAGCATCACTTTTTAAGCTATTTTTTATGCTAACTCGTTTTTTGACCTACATTTGAAATGACTTACGACATTTTCCTATAAGGCTGCCTCCCTCTTACTGTCAACTCGGGTGAGGCGTAGCCTTTTACAGTGTATGTTAACGTCACTAGCAGTGTTGCCAACTCGGCGTAGCTTTTTATGGTGTATAATTTTTTAGTGTGTGTGAGTGTACATGTGTTGCCAACTTGGCGTAGCTTTTTGGGTGTATGTTAACCTCACAGTGTTGCCAACTCGCCGTAGCTTTTTGGGTGTATGTTAACCTCGCAGTGTTGCCAACTTGGCGTAGCCTTTTGGGTGTATGTTAACCTCGCAGTGTTGCCAACTTGGCGTAGCTTTTTTGGGTGTATGTTAACCTCGCAGTGTTGCCAACTCCTCACTCGAAAAAATCACCAAGGTTTTTGAGTCTAACCTAACCTAAAGCATGGAACTGGCAATCTTGCTTAAGACTTGCTTTGCAGTGTTGCCACTTTACTCGAAAAGTTACCAAGGTTTTTTTTTTTTGGTCTAATCTAACCTAAAGCTGGCAATTTTGCTTGAGGCTTGCCACAGTACATAAAACAATTTGTCAACCTACTGGTTTGCCATAGTTTTTTACAAAAAAAAAAGAGAGGAAAGAGAGGGAAGAGTTAAACAACCGACAATGTTGCTAATATTTACCTACAGCTTTTTTTTACTTGACAAGGGCTTAGCCAATTTATATACTGGCGTAACATACACTGGGCAAGAGAGCCGGCAACAAATATATACTGCCGTAAAAGAGATGGATGGATGGTAGCACAGTATGTGTGTGCGTGTGTATAGCATTAACTGGTGTTGGCAACCCACTTACAACTAAAAAAAATAGAGATGCCAACGTTGCTGTAAGATAAAAAAGAGAAAGACTTGTAACCGGTAGCAGTGGTGAGCAAATGCGCCTTATCGTAATTTTCTTTGGGGGGCCAAATGTTTATGTATATGATTTTCGCAAACCTACCTCTCTCGGGAACACGATGTGTCGCACACACACATATGTGCGCGCTGGCGCCTTTATTATTTTCGTATTGCATACAATATTTATTGTGTTTTTTTTTCTATCTACAATCATATTTTTTTATATATTTTTTTAATTTTTTTTATAGGGTTGATTAAAACACATATTTGAGGAAGACAACACTACCCATATATAAATAAACCCCTCAAACTAACACCAATTAGAATTAGCTTACAAAATTTTTCTCATAAGATATTTTTTTGTTTTGTAAACACTCTACCACCAACAGATCACATATAAATAAACATACCCCGAAAAAAAAAATGCGCTCTATGAAAAGTTGCCCTGTTTGCAAAAAGAACATATCAAGCCAACATTTTGCAAGACATTGTCGCACCTGCGTGCCAGGCAAGCATTTAGCTGCCACCGAACTATGTTCCGGATGCAATAAACATATTACAATTGCGTATGCCAAGAAGCATAAGCTTACTTGTCTGAGCCAAAGTACATCTGGGGCTCAGTCTTCGACCAGCTCAACCAAGAGGAAAACAAAAGCCGACTCGCCACCATCCGCCAAACGCATCAAAACTGTGGTCAAAGCGAACTAGTCTGCTTTTGAGCGGTTGTTAGAGGATTTTGTTCTCACCTCGGATGCTTCTTGCGACGTGCCTAGCTTTTTGGAGAACGTACAAGCCCAAATTATTTCTATCCTCGACGATACACTGGCTATGCACTCCACCAAATTCTACGCTTCGCTACGTTGTCAGTACAAGAAGCCGTCTGGTGAAATTTACAGCTTCTGCCACAACACCAAGGCGAAGACGGTGCATCTGGCGGATGTCAAAAACCTAGAGGTCATCTACAACAAGTTTGCCGAGGAGCTGGTGGCAAAGCAGGAGGAACATCAAGCCAAGGGCTCGGGGGTTCGCTGTGTGGGGAGGCTCACGAACTGCGCGTCAAACTTTGCAAGTTTGTGCCTCTCTTCGCCTCCAGCTACGTCCCCTTACCAGATACGATTGTGGAAAAGAAGGCCGTCCTGAATATTCAGAACAGTGACGCAAAGTGCTTCGTATGGTGTGTGCTTGCAGCATTGCACCCTGTCCACACCCACCCATACCGAGTTAACCACTACATGCAGTACGAGTTGGAGCTGGAAGATGCGATGGCTGGGATTGACTACCCGGTGGAGGTCTCGGACATTCGAAAGTTCGAGGCCCGTACACACAACCCTCGGTTGGCCATCAACGTTTATGGCCTCACTGACGAAAATGTGGTGTACCCTATCCGGGTGAGCGACGTGGACGACGACGATGGTGTGCAGGAAATTCATCTTCTGCTCATCAAGAACGAGACCCACCACCATTACACCCTCATTCGCTCGCTCTCTCGGCTTGTTTCAAGCCAGCTGAGCAAAGACAAAACCCACATAGAAGTTTGTCCCAGGTGCTTGTCTAAATTTCGTAATCAAAAACAGCAGGATTACCAGCGCATCAGAGGTCGCAACATCGCTGCCGAGAAGCTCGCTAACCACAAGCTCTACTGCAAAGCCAACGAACCTGGGCTGGCAGACTTGCCCAAACCTGGCGACGTGGAGCGTTTCCGCAAGCACGGTGCCATGGTAGAGCACCCCGCTATCATCATCGCGGATTTCGAGGCCTTTCTCAAACCCCTGTCTACTTGCGATCCCGATCCTGAAGTTTCTTCCACCACCCCTTACCAACTCCACGAGGCATCCAGTTTCGCATACGTTGTGGTGCGACGAGATCAACACATCGCGCCCGAGCCCTACGTGTACCGTGGTCCCGACGCAGCCAAACACTTCCTCGAGAGGATGGTTGTGGAAGCCAACGAGATAGGGAAGGTGCTGTTGACCCCCAAGTCTATGCTCCCACTGTCCCCCGATGATCAACGTAGACACGACGAGGCCATCACTTGCCCTGTCTGCGTCGAGGAGTACACCGCCAACAACCGTAAAGTCCATCACCACGATCACTTTAGCGGTAGGTACGTTGGTCCTTGGTGCAACAGATGTAACCTTAAGGCCCAGGACCCACGCTTCATCCCTGTGTTTTTTCACAATGGCTCGGGATACGACTTCCACCACCTGATCAAGCATCTTGGGTACGACAATGCAAGAATCAACGTCCTGGCACAAAACGAGGAGCGTTACATCAGTGTGAGCAAGTTGGTTCGAATCCCAGCATCCGACTCTACCGTCGAACTTCGCTTCCTCGACTCCCTGAGGTTCCTCCCGGCCAGCCTCGATGCTCTCGCAGGGAAGCTTAGCGACAAGCAAATGCGCATCACCTCTGCGAATTTTCCAAACTTGGACGCCAGTCTCTTCAGGCGTAAGGGGGTCTACCCCTACGAATACGTCACCGACTCTACCAAGTTTGCGGAGACGTTGCTACCTCCCCAGGCGAAGTTCTACAGTCAGTTACGGGGCTCGAACATCACCGACGAAGAATATCATCACGCCCAGTCCATGTGGCGCGAGCTAGGTTGTCGAACTCTCGGAGACTACCACGATGCCTACCTCAGACTTGATGTGACGCTCCTCGCCGACGTGTTCCAGACGTTCCGGGCGACCGCAATGAACATCTACCACCTGGACCCCGCCTACTTCTATAGTCTCCCCGGACTGGCGTGGTCAGCCATGTTTCTGGTGACAAAAATCAAGCTGGAGCTTCTTTCGGACGTGGACATGATGCTGTTTGTAGAACGTGCCGTGCGGGGTGGAATGGTCCAGGTGTCGCAACGGCACGCGCGCGCCAACAACCATCACATGGCTACTGGCTACAACTCCACCCAACCGTCGAGCTACATCATGCACACGGACGTGAATAACTTGTACGGGCACTCCATGATGCAAAAACTCCCCTTTAGAGGGTTCGAGTGGGCTGATCCTACCAAATTCGACATCGAAAGCTTCAACGATTCGAAACATGGGTTCTTCGCCGAGGTGGACCTTGAGTTCTCCGAGAAGCTGCAGGATTCGTTCTGCGATCTTCCCCCTGCACCCGAGTTCAAGTGTCCACCCGATTCCAACCAGACGAAGCTCGTCATGGATTTCGAACCCAAGAAGAATTACGTTCTTCACTACCAGAATCTCCGGTGGTTGATGCAGCAAGGGGTCACGGTCCACGCAGTTCACCGCATCCTCAAGTTCGAGCATTCTCCATGGTTGCGTCCATATATTAAAGTCAACACTGAACACCGCACCGCAGCCACGTCCGAGCTTGATAAGGATTTCTTCAAGCTTATGAATAATGCGGTGTTTGGCAAGACCATGGAGAATGTACGGAATCGCGTGGACATAAAATTGGTGACGAGGAAAGAGCGATGTCGTCAGCTTGTCGCGAGTCTATTGTTCAAGTCTCGAACAATCTATAACGAGCAGCTGGCTCTGATTCACATGAGGCAAGGTGTGGTGAAACTCACCAAACCCATCTACGTTGGAGCCACAGTTCTGGATCTGAGCAAGCTCCACATGTTCGAGACGTACTACGGCATATTACGCCCACACTACGGCCACAACATCTCGCTTCTCTACACGGACACGGACAGCTTGGTGTACCACGTTCGCACAGCCGACGCATACGGGGATATAGCCACAGTTCCATCTTTGGTTAACCTCTTTGACACCTCGGGCTATCCCCAGCCGAACCAGTACGATATCCTGGCCAGCAACAAGAAGGTGCCTGGCAAACTCAAAGATGAGAAGGACGGAGACGTGATTCTCGAGTTTGCAGGTCTTCGCGCCAAGGCCTATACCATCAAAGCCGAGGGCAGCGTTACCAAAAAGGCCAAGGGTGTCGGCAGACAGGTGGTTCGGGAGCATCTCACATTCGAGGACTTCGTGGATTGCCTCAAGACCAGGTCGTCGGTTCTAAGAGCAGAACAGCGCATCCAGAGCGTCGACCATGTGTTGACCACCAACAAAGTGAGGAAGATTGCCCTGGATCCCAACGACGACAAGAGGTGCGTTCTCCAATGTGGAATCCACACACTGCCGTGGGGGCACTATCGCTTAGCAGAAAGCAAAACCTGCAACATGTGCCCATCTTCAACAGAAGATTCATAAAAAAAAAAAAAAAAAAAAAAAAAAAAAAACACTGACAGTCATTACAAAAACTTTGACCGTATTTTAAATAACCAGCATAATATGAATCTCTTTGGTTTCCGAAAACAAGCCAACATGGAGGCTGTACACCACACGACGACAGATCATGAATTTCTACCTTCCATGTTAACTAAACTCAACGGTCTACTGATTGTTCACCTTAACAGCATTTGGACAAAACTGGATGACGATGTGGGCAAGATGTTTTACGTTTTTAATAACAATTTACATTTTTACAAAATTCCGATCGATGGAAAACTTCAAATCACCTTGAATCCGGAAAACGTAGGCGAAATCAAAATATCTACCGGCAAGAACATTTTTCGAATCAAGCACGACAAGATGCTTTCTAACATTACGTACGATGTTTCTGCAGGAGATTGTTTATACGTGGAACTCCTAGGAGATTACGACAAACTCATTCCTCTCTTCGTAGAATTACGAATCGTCTATCCTATTATAAATAACCGTTAACCAAAATGCCTAACGATATTTTCGGCAACACTAAGCGTGTAGACCACGCAGAAGAGATTCTCATGTTGGACGTCCGAATTAAAAAGTTGAGGAGCGATTTGATCGCTTTGCAGGAGACCTTAAACAAAAGTTTAGAGTCCGAGATCGCTACGCTCCAAACGCAATGTCTCGACCCCATTCTGAAAATCGATTCCGAACTGAAAACGCTCATAAAAAATTATGTCGACGTACCTTCTTACGACAACGTTCAAAATATACAGTTGAGCGTGGATAAGCTTCAAAATGATTTGCTCAAATTACAGCAATTTCAATCGAAAAATGAAGATTTGGAAAAATTGAAACTCGAAATCGAAGAACGAACTTCAGCAATAGAAAAGAATTTCTCTGAACTTCAAACCGTCGTGAAGGATATTGATGTAGAACGCTTGCATGTTGTTGTTTCCAAATTACAAGAAGAATTCGCCGGCACGTTGGAAGAAATTAAATCCAAGTTACAGACTTTGGAAGATACCATGACGAACCTACCATCGTCAGACGAACTGCAGGTCATCAGCAAAAGCGTCGCGAACATAAAAATTCAATTGGAGGCTTATCAAGATTTCGAACACATTCAAACCACCATCGCTACGCTTCAGGCGTCTCTGGAGTTGATCAACGAAGAAATTAAAAATATTCACGCTGAAGCCAGTGCGTTGACGAGCATTCAGGACACGTTGAGCACGGTTCAGCAAAAGATCGAATATTTAGAAAATTTGAACGTCGAAACGAATCTTGCTCATTTTCATCACGTACTGGACAACATACAGGCTGACTTGGAATCGTTACGGACGAGCGTACCTTCGAGCGAAGATTTGGAAAAATTGAAAACAGCCGTGACGGCACTATCCGAATCGAGCGACATCAAAAGTTCGTTGAGCGATCTCGAGAGTAGGGTGGCCAATCTCCCCACCTCCAAAGAATTGCACGCTTTGAAAAGAAACATATCACGTATGCTGAAACAACTGGAAACGGAAACAGCGAACGTGGAACAGATTCGAGACGAACTTGCTTCGCTGGTGTCGACGCTGCCCACTTCGCAGAGCGTCGCTGACCTTCACACCCAGTTTACCGAAATGCGAAGCATCGTGAACGATCTTACCGAGAAGAGCTCGAAATTGAATCAAGTCGAGAACCTTCAGAACATCGTCGTCAACATCAGAGATCAAGTTGGGGTGCTGGAATCCACGCAGGAATCGACGCTGGCCTCTTTCGGTGCCAAATTACAAGAACTCAACGAAAACTTCAAGCAGTTGAACGTGGAAGTGAAAATCAAACCGTCATTTTCTACAGTAACGAATACCATCGTCGAACATTTGTTGCCCTTACAAAATACACTGGGACAGCTTCACAGCAACCTTGTTAGCGTCGATACTAAATTCGCCAAACTGCATTCTCTGCAAGCCATCGAAATCAACAGCGTACCCAATCAACAGAGAATCTCCACTTTCGTCGAAGGTAACAAACTGTACATGTTACATCCTTATCATCCGTACTACAAGTTTCTCCTCGATGGCACGATTCAGATAAATGAATTTTCGTACTGGTCTCACGGTAGAAAAGCTAGCGTTCCCACCATGACCTTGATATCGAATCGTGGTGTCCAGAAAGCAGGAAACATTCCTCTGGCACGTTGGAACGAAACGCGCAACATATATGAAATACACGAAGACGAAGATCTCACCGTTTTTGACGTAAGTGCCGGCGATAAGCTGATCATTCAAAACACGAGCGAAGTGCCACCCTCTTTGAATCCCATCACGCTGGTGCTTCTCTTCAAACGTAATCTCTAAAAAATATCTAGGCAAGCCATCGTCGAAGAATTGCATAAACCTGCACGCCGCAACTACGAAAGTTTGGCGGTGGTAACCAAGGGAATCGATGACCTCTGGCAAAGTGACCTCGTGGAGATGAGTAGCGGCAATCTAAAAAATATACATAAATTGAACAAAGGCAACAAGTATCTCCTCACCGTCATAGACACGTTTTCGAAATTCGCATGGGCTCTACCTTTGAAAGCCAAAACAGGAACGTGCGTAACGGAAGCATTCAAGACAATTTTTCGCGAAAGCAACAGACGACCTCGGTTTTTGCAAACGGACAACGGTAAAGAATTTTACAATGCCGTATTCCAAAAGTTTATTAAAAAACATGGCATTCGACATTATTCGACTTTCAGTCACATCAAAGCCAGCATCGTGGAAAGATTTAATCGAACCTTGAAAACACACATGTGGAAACAATTCACGCTTCGAGGAAATTACAAATGGGTCGACATCCTGCCGGAACTCGTCGATACCTATAATGATACGGTACACAGAACGATAGGCATGAAGCCAGCTGACGTTACGAAATCTGACGAGCCGCGTTTAATTTCTACAGTTTACTGTCCAAAGTACACTCCCACGACTACTAAGAAATCAAAATACAAAATTGGAGACCAGGTGAGGGTCAGCAAATTGAAGCGAACGTTCGACAGGGGATTCACAAAAAATTGGAGCACGGAACTTTTTACGGTGGTTCGAGTTTTACCCGGAAACCGTCACACGTATATAATAAAAGATAGTAGCGGCGAGATTTTGAAAGGAAGATTTTACGAAGAGGAACTCTCTAAAACTAAATATCCCGACACGTACCTCATCGAGAAAATTTTGCGTAGGAAAGGTGACAAACTATTGGTGAAATGGCTGGGGCTTCCGGAAAAGAGTTGGATCGACGCGAACGAAGTGATTCTATGAGTGCGTGGAATGTCGTGAAACGTCTACCTGATTCGGAAAGTCAAACGAAGAAAAGAAACGGCGAGTTGCTCCCCGACAGCATCCGTTGTCTAATCGTAGGCCCTTCAGGGTGTGAGAAAACGACACTGCTCGTGGACAATTTTCTCCTCGCACCGAATTGGTTAGATTGGAAGAACAGGCACCTCTACGTATTTTCGAAAAGTTTGGAGCAATCCAAATACCAGCAACTGATAAAACTGTACGATGGTCTGGACATTGCAACTTTCGCATCGGAAATAAAACCACTCGACGATTGTCGTGAAAATTCAGTCGTTGTGTTCGACGATGTCATCCTGGAAAATCAAAATGAAATTCGCAACTTTTTCACGCAAGGTCGTCACAAAGGAATAGATTGCTTCTTCCTAGCTCAAACGTTTTCCAAAATTCCAAAACAGTTAGTACGCGACAACGCTAATTTCATATGTTTGTTTCGTCAAGATCACACCAACCTCAAGCACGCGTACGATGACTACGTAGGCGGAGACATGAACTACAATCAATTTTCGGAACGCTGCTGCTCCCACTGTTGGAACAGTGACGATTTCGGATTCGCGACGATCGACATGACGAGGAAACCCAACGACGGAAAATACAGAAACAAAATCAACGACTTTCTAAACGTTGCAACGTTGTGAGAAACGACGTGTATAAATAACGTTATGGCGAAACGAAAAATCGAAGACGAAAATCTCAAGTTGCGAAACTACCTCGCGAAACGCTTCAAAGGTTGGAAATCCGAGAATCGCGGATTCTACGAAGAGAAGAAACGTCAAGATCAACCTGTGATCGACGCCATCAGCGATCTAGGTAAAGAAATTAAAGGCGTCACGGAACAAAATAAAAATTTGATCAACGAACTTGTACCACTTGCAGCTAAAAGTTACACCGTACCCACGCCCATTTCGAGCATTCCTTCGACGCCGTTCGAACTGAAGGACGTGCCGGCACGACGTCGAGCCATAGGTAGCACGCCGTCGTCTTTGGATAAGATCGAGTTGGGGCCTTTGGCACGAGACTACCTGAGCACGGGGAAATTCGACAAGGATGAAGTGTTCGGATTGTATCCAAGTATGGAGAGCAACGAAGGCGGCGGTGTGGTTTGGAAGATTGGAAAATCGAAGGTGACCTTCGAAGGCAACGACATTAAAGTTAATTTAGGTGACAAGAATAGTTGGAACAGGTATCCGGGTACGGTGGGACTGTGGGAACTCGTTGCCAAAAAGCAGCCGAAAGATTACACCGACGAAGATTACCAGAGTTACAAGGAAATTTTGATCATGACGGATGCCTTGTACCAGAACAACGACGCCACGCAGAATAGGGTGAAATCGAGCAGCGGCGAGAAGTACAGAAATCTCATCAAACCGATTTGGAACCAGGTGAAAACAGGCAGCGGCGTCAAACTCTACAACACCCTGCCCAAAGAGTTTGTGTGGGTGGACGACGTGCGAAAGCTCATAGACCGATTGTTGGTTATTGCAGGAGAGGAGAATGCTGGCAATCGTAATTTCTACAACGAGAAGGTAGGAATTGTGGACATGATCAGCACAAAACTTTCCAACTTCATGGTGAACGACGACAAGGGCATAGGTTACCTCATTAAAATTATCAACACGCTGCCTCCGAGATTCTGGAACGTGGCCGAAGGAAAGGGACTCGTGAACGACATCATCAACAAGTTGCCTTTCGAGATGCATTTACCCGGCTATCAGTACTGCGGACCGGGTACCAAACTCGAAAAAAGATTGGAGAGAGGAGACAAGGGTGTGAATCCGTTGGACGCCGCGTGCAAAGATCACGACATCGCTTACAACACCACTCGCTCCGATCTGGATGCACGTCACGAAGCAGACAGAAAGTTAGAGCACGCAGCTTTCGAAAGATTCGTTAGCAGAGACGCTTCGCTGGGAGAAAGAGTTGCAGCACTGGGCACCACCATAGCCATGAACACAAAACAAAAACTTGGGTGGGGTATATAAATAACACTACAGTAAAAAAAAAAAAAAAAACATCATGTCTGGTATAACCGACTTGCCACACGAACTGCTGTGTAAAATATTCAAACATGCAGTAAACGGAGATTGTGAGGATATAAGAAAACTTTTGATCATAGCGAGATCAACGGCGGAATTTCGCATCCCTTGTGAAATGGCTGTCAAGGATTATCTTCGGGAAATTAGCGGCACGAGGTGCGGCGATCTCGACACTCTTTTTTCGGTCGCAGGGGAAAAATTAAACAATAGGTTAGATGAACTGCACGAGGCGAGGCAGGGGAGAAGACGATTCACAGATGATTGGCATAAGTCGAAACAAGAGACGGAAGATATCATCACGCACATCATCGCGTTTTCCGAAGCACAAATTTTCTTCCTCTAACACAGACAAAAAAAATCTTCGATACAAAAATCTCGTGAAAAAAAATATATATAAAATAACACACATCGTGAAAAAAAATAATCTTCGGTGTATATATAAATAACACACATTGTGAAAAAAATTAAATTTCTCTAACACTGAAAATTTCTCTTCAATATGACGACTGAAAAAATGAGTGACCTCCAAGCATTAAAACAAATGCTAAATTTGTCAGTAGAGTATGTAAAAATTCAGGAATTGGAAGTCGACAAACCTTACACGATAACTTCCGGTTCAATTGTTTCTACCCAGTATGGCCCCAAGGCACGTCTGTTGCTCAACGCACAATACAGTCTATTTTTACCAGATCGATACGCTAACATGTTATCCGACGAGAAGCTAGCTATTTTAATCGAGAACAAAACTCAAATCGTGTACAAGGGTACAAAAGAACTTCTTGGTAAGAAAACAAAGCATGTAATAGAATTTGTGTAACGGCTCTGCGCGGAGTATATTCTTGAAAAAAAATTACACGGAACAAAAAAAAATTTCAGAACATTTATATATAAATAACATACCAAAAAAATTACACAAAACAAAAAAAATCTCAGAACATATATATAAATAACATACCGTGAAGATAGCATATAGAGCATCATCATGAAGCCCAAGGGTGTCGTGTACCAGATACCATACTCCAATCTGAAAAATCTAGGTGCCCTCGATGGGTTACTCACCAAGAAACAACGCGAGAAGAAACGTTCTTGCTTGACGAAAGGACACGGAATGAAATTACTTCTCAGCACACCTCAATTGAGACGCTTGCAGCGTTCGCGAAAACAGCAAAAGATCGGAGGTTTCATATTCAGCATCCCAGCCATCCTGGCAGCATTAGGGGCCGTTGGAAGTTTGGCCGGCGGTAGCGCCGCCATCGCGAAAACCGTCATCGACTCGAAGAAGAACAAGGCAGAATTGGAAGAACAGAAACGTCACAACCTGGCAATGGAGAAGAAGGGGAAAGGTATAACCAAAAAACAAAAAAGCAACCTCGATGCTTTGAAGAAATATAAAAAAAAGAAGAAGCCCTGTCCAACTTCGATATTGAATCTCTGATCGAACTGTTGGGAATAAAAAACTTCAGGGGTGTTTTCATGTCCGATTCTCTACCCTCTGCTGTGAAGAAAAGGGAGTATGGCGTGGTCAACCTGGACAGTTACAAAAATCCTGGTACACATTGGATATGCTACCTCAAAATTGACGATAACAATGCATTTGTTTTCGATTCGTTCGGTGGCACACCACCTGCCAGGTTGGTGAAGTATCTCAGTGTTGCCAACCTCTACTACAATGACAAACGCATCCAGGGTTTCACCGATGTTAACTGCGGCCACCTATGCCTTTCCGTTCTCGCATACATGTCTAAAATAAATAACCCCTCGGTGGAACATTTTCAGAAAGCATTGTGGAACCTAAAACACGATGGGCGTGTTCCATCTCACGAGCGAATCTTCAATCTTGAAACTCACGCTGCACGACGACATCGTCTATCCTAAATCCGTAGCTCTGCGTGCATTCTACAGCATGTACCTCATACCTAACGTCACGCAGCACAACAACAAAATTAGCGTCGGAAGCGAACACATCGTCGTCACGCCAGGCCAATACAATCTTTCCACTTTGCAAGCTCAGTTACCCAAAGGCACGTACCTTTCTCAAAATTCGGTCACGCACAGAGTGGAAATCCTATCGGCGACGGAAACCATAAACCTGGGTACCATGGGAGAACTTTTAGGTTTCGAGAACAACACCAAACTCGAAGCTGGCATCAAACACACGGCAACCAACATTCCTAAATTTCTAGCCATAGAAACTCTAAACGTTCACTGCAACGTGGCGGAAGGCATGATCACGAAATCCTCGGACGGATTGTTAGGAAGTCACAAGCAGACAGGAATCATAGCCACGTTCAAACCCAGTTCCGAATTCATGGAACCGATCATCTACACACCCTCTTCGCCGATCTATTTTCCAGTATGCCGCAACCGCATAGACGACATAGAGTTGGTGGTGACGAACGAGAAAGGAGACGTGGTGGATTTCGCAGGTGCAACAACCACTGCCATCATGGAGATCAACATATAATAAATAACACACATAGTAAAAATGGAGCAAATCGAAAGTTACGAATTGCAATCTTTCTCTCCCAACCGTCGTACGTTCGCCAATTTGAACGAAGCAAACAGGGAGATCGAATACGACGTGGACGTAGGGGATGGGTTCGTTCATCCTCACAGAGCGGACCTCTACCTTCAATTCGACGTGGTGAAGAAGGAAAGCGGAGACGCGTTTCCGCCCAATGCAAATTTGATACTCGTTGACAACTTCGTGCCTCACCTGTTCTCGCAGGTGGAGGTGAGGAAACACAACACCGTCATAGACAGAATCGATTATCCAGGCATCACGTCGACGGCAGTGGGAACTTTGAAATTATCCAAAACAGACGCAGCATACTACCAGGCGGGAGGATTCGAAGCAGGGACCAAAATATCGACGACAAGTCACACGGCGCTCTTTCCCATGCGTCTGCTGCCGGGATTCTTCTCGGACTACAAGGAGATCATGTGGAAGGGAGGATTGCGCGTCACTTTTCGAAGAGCAGCCAACGACAACAACGCACTGATGCGCTACACCAATTTGAACGCCGACGGCACGCCGATAGCCAACACTTTACCCGAAGCGGCGAAATGCGTCATCCGAAGAATGGAGTTGAGAATGCCGATCGTGGAATATGAAACAAACTACGCCCTCAAGTACAAAGCAGAGATCTTGAAGAGTCCGCAGGTGTCGATTCACTTTCACGGTTACCAGTGTGTGCAGAAGATGGCATCGGGAAGTCACATGGAATTCGACGTGACGACACAGTTCAACAACATACAGTTCGACATGCCAGATTTCGTCGTGGTGCTCTTTCAGACCGGGCGCGATAACAACCAGGAAAAAAATTCCAGCAAGTTCGACGACTGCAAGATCACGAACATTTATCTGAAAAATGGCAGGAACGAAGTGTTCCCGCGCGAAAATTACAACCTGGACATAACCAAAGACGATTACCTCAAACTTTACGAAGCTTACACGGCTTACAAACGCGTGACCGAGGGAAACGTCGACATGTACTACACCCCCAGCGAATTCAAAATCCGCAGGCCGATGTTCGTCATCAACGCCACAAAAAGAAAACAGGTGGTGGTCAACGATCGAACCAACATCAAGGTCGTCTGCGAGTTCAACAGTCCGTTGCCCGAGAATACCGTATGCAGTGTCATCCTGGTCGCCGAGAAGTCCTTCGTCCACGATGTGAAGAACGAGAGGGTCACAGAGCAGTTTTAACAAGTTTTTAACATTTTTTCTTGCACAATAAGAAATTTCTGTACTAGCACAATCAGTTTCAATAGCGCAATACGAAAATTTCACTAATTCAAGATCAGTCACAATATCAATTTCATCAGTTATCAGTTAGAATATCATCAGTTTTTGCACTATAGCACGAGACAATCAGAAATTTTTGCACAAAAATTTTGTTGTTGTTGTTTTTACATGAGAAAATTAACAATAAAATTCTTTTTTTATTGTTTCAGGTGCTGTCGAACATCAAAAAACACATACACATACAAACACACTAGAAAAAATAAGCATGCAACTTTATTTGTAACACACACATACATTCTCCATCTTCATCAAAAAATATTATAATAAACATAATTATTTTTATCTATCACACAATAAAACTCTATATCCAAAATATTACAACATCAAATAACACTACAGTCGTTAGTACACGTTGCATGCATTACGGAGGTCCTCTGTAGGGTTTCATGGAAGTTTGGGGGAAAAAAACAAAAAAACACGTGAAACCCTACAGAGGTGCGGTAATCTACAACCGCAGCCGTTAGAACCTTTTTGGGTTGGGCACCACGCGCCCTGGCGGGGTTAGGGGCCAGGCATCCTAAAAAACAACAATTATTATTTGTTTTGCTTGCGTCACAATACGAAAATAATAAAGGCGCCAGCGCGCACATATGTGTGTGTGCGACACATCGTGTTCCCGAGAGAGGTAGGTTTGCGAAAATCATATACATAAACATTTGGCCCCCCAAAGAAAATTACGATAAGGCGCATTTGCTCACCACTGCTACCGGTTACAAGTCTTTCTCTTTTTTATCTTACAGCAACGTTGGCATCTCTATTTTTTTTAGTTGTAAGTGGGTTGCCAACACCAGTTAATGCTATACACACGCACACACATACTGTGCTACCATCCATCCATCTCTTTTACGGCAGTATATATTTGTTGCCGGCTCTCTTGCCCAGTGTATGTTACGCCAGTATATAAATTGGCTAAGCCCTTGTCAAGTAAAAAAAAGCTGTAGGTAAATATTAGCAACATTGTCGGTTGTTTAACTCTTCCCTCTCTTTCCTCTCTTTTTTTTTTGTAAAAAACTATGGCAAACCAGTAGGTTGACAAATTGTTTTATGTACTGTGGCAAGCCTCAAGCAAAATTGCCAGCTTTAGGTTAGATTAGACCAAAAAAAAAAACCTTGGTAACTTTTCGAGTAAAGTGGCAACACTGCAAAGCAAGTCTTAAGCAAGATTGCCAGTTCCATGCTTTAGGTTAGGTTAGACTCAAAAACCTTGGTGATTTTTTCGAGTGAGGAGTTGGCAACACTGCGAGGTTAACATACACCCAAAAAGCTACGCCAAGTTGGCAACACTGCGAGGTTAACATACACCCAAAAGGCTACGCCAAGTTGGCAACACTGCGAGGTTAACATACACCCAAAAAGCTACGGCGAGTTGGCAACACTGTGAGGTTAACATACACCCAAAAAGCTACGCCAAGTTGGCAACACATGTACACTCACACACACTAAAAAATTATACACCATAAAAAGCTACGCCGAGTTGGCAACACTGCTAGTGACGTTAACATACACTGTAAAAGGCTACGCCTCACCCGAGTTGACAGTAAGAGGGAGGCAGCCTTATAGGAAAATGTCGTAAGTCATTTCAAATGTAGGTCAAAAAACGAGTTAGCATAAAAAATAGCTTAAAAAGTGATGCTAGAGCTTTTTCTGTCCATTTTTTCTCTCATTGTAGGTTAGTTTAGTGTGTAAAAGGGCGTAAAATAAAAAGTAGGTCAAAGGGCCCAGCCAGAACGAAGCATTTCACCTACTACTCACAATACGAAAAATAATAAAAAACACCAGCGCACACACGTGTGTATAGCACATCATGCATGGCAAGCCTCAAGCAGTGTTGCCAGCTCCTTGCTTTAGGTTAGGTTAGACCCAAAAAAAACCTTGGTGATTTTTTCGAGTGAGGAGTTGGCAACACTGCGAGAAAATGGAGCTCATGCCTTACGAGAGAAATCCATTAAGGTGAGCTCCACCGAGCTCCACTTTCGGGCTGTGAACCCGTGCACCTGTACTACTGTCGTGTTTCCGAATAAACTTTTGGAATACGGAATTGTAGAATTCCTTCCCCTTGTCCGTGTGCAGAAACCGAGGTCGTCTGCCGCCGCTTTCGCGAAAAATTGTCTTGAATGCTTCCGTGACGCACGTTCCTGTTTTCGCCTTCAAAGGTAGAGCCCATTCGAATTTCGAAAATGTGTCTATGACGGTGAGGAGGTACTTGTTGCCCTTGTTCAATTTATGTACGTTTTTTAACTTGCCGCTACTCATCTCGACGAGGTCTCTTTCCCAGAGGTCGTCGATTCCCTTGGTCACCACCGCCAAACGTTCGTAGTTGCGGCGTGCAGGTTTATGCAATTCTTGGACGATGGCTTGCCTAGACATTTTTTTTTTTTTAGAGATTACGTTTGAAGAGAAGCACCAGCGTGATGGGATTCAAAGAGGGTGGCACCTCGCTCGTGTTTTGAATGATCAGCTTATCGCCGGCACTCACGTCGAAAACGGTAAGATCTTCGTCTTCGTGTATTTCTTATATGTTGCGCGTTTCGTTCCAACGTGCCAGAGGAATGTTTCCTGCTTTCTGGACACCACGATTCGATATTAAGGTCATGGTGGGAACGCTAGCTTTTCTGCCGTGAGACCAGTACGAAAATTCATTTATCTGAATCGTGCCAGGAGGAGTAAATTGTAGTACGGATGATAAGGATGCAACATGTACAGTTTGTTACCTTCGACGAAGGTGGAGATTCTCTGTTGATTGGGTACGCTGTTGATTTCGATGGCTTGCAGAGAATGCAGTTTAGCGAATTTAGTGTCGACGCTAACGAGGTTGCTGTGAAGCTGTCCCAGTGTATTTTGTACGGGCAACAAATATTCGACGATGGTATCCGTTACTGTAGAAAATGACGGTTTGATTTTCACTTCCACGTTCAACTGCTTGTAGTTTTCGTTGAGTTCTTGCAACTTGGCACCGAAAGAGGCCAGCGTCGATTCCTGCGTGGATTCCAGCACTCCAACTTGATCCCTAATGTTGACGACAATACTCTGAAGGTTCTCGACTTGATTCAATTTCGAACTTTTCTCGGTGAGATCGTTCACGATGCTTCGCATCTCTGTAAACTGCGTGTGAAGGTCGGCGACGCTCTGCGAAGTGGGAAGCGTCGACACCAGCGAACTGATTTCGTCTCGAATCTGTTCCACGTTCGCCGTTTCCGTTTCCAGTCGTTTCAGCATACGTGATATGTTCCTTTTCAAAGCGTGCAATTCTTTGGAGGTGGGGAGATTGGCCACCCTACTCTCGAGATCGCTCAACGAACTTTTGACGTCGCTAGATTCGGATAGTGCCGTCACCGCCGTTTTCAATTTTTCCAAATCTTCGCTCGAAGGTACGCTCGTCCGTAACGATTCCAAGTCACCCTGTATGTTGTCCAGCACGTGATGAAAATGAGCAAGATTCGTTTCGACGTTCAAATTTTCCAAATATTCGATCTTCTGCTGGACCGTGCTTAACGTGTCTTGAATGCTCGTCAACGCGCTCGCTTCAGCATGAATATTTTTAATCTCTTCGTTGATCAACTCCAGAGACGCCTGAAGCGTAGCGATGGTGGTTTGTATGTGTTCGAAATCTTGATAGGCCTCCAATTGAATTTTTATGTTCGCGACGCTTTTACCGATGACCTGCAGTTCGTCCGACGAAGGTAGGTTCGTCATGGTATCTTCCAAAGTCTGCAACTTGGATTTAATTTCTTCCAACGTGCCGGTGAATTCTTCTTGTAATTTGGAAACGACGACGTGCAAGCCTTCTACATCAATATCGTTCACGACGGTTTGAAGTTCAGAGAAATTCTTTTCGATTGCCGAAGTTCGTTCTTCGATTTCGAGTTTCAATTTTTCCAAATCTTCATTTTTCGATTGAAATTGCTGTAATTTGGCCAAATCATTTTGAAGCGAATCCACGCTCAACTGTATATTTTGAACGTTGTCGTAAGAAGGTACGTCAACGTAATTTTTTATGAGCGTTTTCAGTTCGGAATCGATTTTCAGAATGGGGTCGAGACATTGCGTTTGGAGCGTAGCGATCTCCGACTCTAAACTTTTGTTTAAGGTCTCCTGCAAAGCGATCAAATCGCTCCTCAACTTTTTAATTCGGACGTCCAACATGAGAATCTCTTCTGCGTGGTCTACACGCTTGGTGTTGCCGAAAATGTCGTTAGGCATTTTTTGGTTAACGGTTATTTATAATAGGATAGACGATTCGTAATTCTACGAAGAGAGGAATGAGTTTGTCGTAATCTCCTAGGAGTTGAACGTAAAGATAATCTCCTGCAGAAACATCGTACGTAATGTTAGAAAGCATCTTGTCGTGCTTGATTCGAAAAATGTTCTTGCCGGTAGATATTTTGATTTCGCCTACGTTTTCCGGATTCACGGTGATTTGAAGTTTCCCGTCGATCGGAATCTCGTAGAAATGTAAATTGTTATTGAAGACGTAAAACATCTTGCCCAAATCGTCATTCAATTTCGTCCATATACTGTTGAGATGAACAATCAGTAGACCATTGAGTTTAGTTAACATGGAAGGTAGATCTGTCGTCGTGCGGTGTACAGTCTCCATTGTTTGCTTTCGGAAACCAAAAAGATTCATTGTCCTTGCTAGTTACTTATTGTGTATGTGAGACAGTTTAAGTTTATTTTTTTTTCATTTGCATTGCCTACAATTTTTACTAATTTCTAAACGATAGTGTCCCCAAGGCAACGTGTGGATTCCACAAGACAAAATACATCTTTTATCGTCATGCGGATCTAATTCTACTTTCCTAACTTTGTTTGTTGTAATCACGTGGTCTACACTTTGGATTCTTTGTTCTATACTTAGTATCGTCGATTGTGAGTAAAGGCAATCGATGTAATCGTGGAAGGTGAGTTTGTTCTCCACCGTATTTTTGCCCACACCTTTTGCTTTCTTCGTGACGCTACTCTCTGTTCTCATGGCATACATCTTCGAACGCAAACCCGCGAACTCGACAATAATATCACCGTTACATTCATCTTTCAGTTTACCTAGGACTTTTTTGTTGAGGGAAGGAATCCCAAATCTGTTGGGTTGAGGATATGCAGAAGTATCGAAATACTCGAGCATGGAAGGATTTTTTATGTCTTCGTATAGGGTAGGTGTTTGTATGCTGTAAATGAAGCTGTCGGTGTCCGTGTACAAAAGTGATATTTTATCATTGAAGAAGGGTTTCATCACGTCGTAATGAAATTCGAACATGTAAAGTTTCTACAAGTCGAGAACCGTTGCGAGTAGTGGTATTGACTGTATTATAAACCCAAGAAAGTATGAACCCCCCTGAAGCAGATTTGGCTACACTTAAAACAAGCTCAACATGCCCATATGAGCTTTTTGCTCAAGTGTGGAACCCTGTCTAATCCATGATTTTTGTAAAAAAGCCCTCATGGATTCCATGAGAAAGTATGACCCCCCTCAGATTGATGTGCCTAAACATATAAAAGGCACTTCTGTGAGATTGTTGTCCATAAACTTGTCAAAAATATGCTCTTCTTGATATTTTTTTGGCCACACTTAATACTATGCTAAGATACACACATACACACACACCCACCCATATACACACATATTTACTTCCAGTTTAAGTTTAATTGGACCCCAGCCTCAACTTGCATATCCAATATTAAAACAATGTAATATGCAGATACCCTCTAGAATTGCTCTGTGACCCTCTCATTTCTTACATCATAAACATATGATTTTTCTCCTATGAGAATAACACTACATATGGTGTCATCCGGTAATGCCTCATGGAATTCACAGATAATTTTAATATTTGTTCTGTCATTCACCACAACCTGTTTCCTTTTTGAAGTGTTAATTACAAACATGGGTCTCTGTGCCTTGAATTCATCTGGTGTGTAATACATGTCAGTATTGCCTGTAGTGACCCTTTTGAAGGATGTAAATGCCTCATATAATTTGAGGAAATCATTCTTGGACATGTCTAAATTATAATTCTCTCTAGGAAAGACCTCATTTCTGCCATTTTTAAGATATATGTTCTTGATGTTGCAGTTATCAAATTTACTTGAATTTTTTTCTTGATTATTGTGTCTTCCAGTCTGAAACAGCACCACCACAAAATCAGGCATGTCATATTGAATACTGGAGAATGAATTTGTGGCATCAAATTCATAATATGTACCAGATGCGGGCTTCTGTACACATTGATATGTATAAAATTGCAGAGGAATCTGTGGATTTTTTATTATATTAGCCTTGTATTTAAGAGCATAACTGGCCTCATATTCAACAACAGGGATTCTTAACTCCATAGTCTGAATAATGCATTTGCCTGCATCTGGTAGGGTATTGGGCAGAGCTTCCCCTGCAGGGTTTATTGCACTGTACCTCATCAAAGCATTGTTATCATTTGCAGCTCTTCTAAATGTGATTCTTAACCCACCCTTCCACATAATTTCTTTGTAATCTGAGAAGAATCCTGGCAATAGGCGCATCGGGAACAGCACTGTGTGGTTCTTAGATAATATCTTATCACCAGCCTCAAATCCACCGATTTTGTAGTATGAAGCCTCGGTTTTGGATAATTTTAATGTGGCCAGAGCTGTGGAGGTAATGCCGGGATAATCCACTCTGTTTATAACAACGCCATGCTTTCTGACCTCAATTTCAGAGAATAGATGCGGCACAAAATTGTCTACAAGTCTTATATATGAATTTGCCGGATAATCGGTACCATCGAGCTTTACAACATCAAATTTGATGTATAAATCTGCTCTGTGGGGGTGTATAAATCCATCCCCTACATCAAGATCAACCTCAACCTCTGTGTTGGGTTGATTTAAATTTGCAAATGTCCTCCTGTTTGGGGGGAATGATTGTAGCTCATAACTCTCAATATTTTCCATTTTCTTCTTGTATGTATTTTTATTTAAATGTTAATCTCTATGATAGCAGTTGTTGTGGCTCCGGCAAAATCAACTAATTCTTCTTTTTCATTAGTGACCATCAATTCAATATAATCTATTCTATTATGACACACAGGAAAATATAATGTTGGGGATGGATTGTAGATGATGGGCTCCATAAATTCAGA
This sequence comes from Lepisma saccharinum, assembly GCF_977018435.1. Taxonomy (NCBI): domain Eukaryota; kingdom Metazoa; phylum Arthropoda; class Insecta; order Zygentoma; family Lepismatidae; genus Lepisma; species Lepisma saccharinum. Next base: position 63,881,788 of record NC_139230.1, on the reverse strand, counting down.
ATTAGGCTTGAATGTTGCAATAATGCCTGTTTGTTTGTGAGTGCCTATGCCATTTGATTTGGTGATCATACCCTCAGCCACATTACAGTGAATATTCAGAGTCTCTATGGCCAAGAATTTAGGTATATTCATAGCAGTGTGTTTGATGCCTGGTTCAAGTTTTGTGTTGTTCTCAAAGCCCAACAGCTCTCCAATAGTACCCAGATCCACTGTTTCTGTGGCAGATACAATTTCTACTCTGTGAGTGACAGAATTTTGACTTAACACTACACCTCTGGGTAATTGAGCATTTAGAGTGGAGAGATTATATTGCCCTGGAGTGATGACAATTTTTTCATCCCCTACTGCAATTGTGTTGTTGTGGTGTGTAATATTAGGGATTAAGTACATGCCATAAAATGCCCTGAGAGCTATTGTTTTGGGATACACTATGTCATCATGCAATTTGAGTTTCAATATTGAATTTTGGCTGGTGAGATGAAATACCCCCATGATGTTTCAGATACTACAAGGCCTTTTGAAAATCTTCAATTGATGGTTTATTTATTTGAGACATGTATCTAAGAACAGATAAACACAAATGTCCGCAATTAACATCTTTGAAGTTTTGAACACGGGCATTATTGTTATAAAGATTAGATGAATTTAGATATTTTATTAAATTTTCAGGTGGAACACCTCCAAATGAATCAAACACAAATGCCTCATTTTTTAAATATTTAAGATAACAGATCCAGTGAGTGCCCTGATTTTTGTACTCATCCAAATTAACAATGCCACACTCTTTGTTGAGTGGTTGTTCTGGTAAAGAATCAGACATGTACACACCTCTAAAATGTTTGATGCCAAGTGGCTTGATTAAAGCTTCAATATCTTGGTTTGTAAGTGGCTCTTGTTTTTTTAAACTTATTCATGGCTCTCTTAACACCTTTGCCTTGTTTCTCCATTGCCAGGTTATGGCGCTTCTGCTCATCTAATTCTGCCCTATTTTTCTTGGCATCTATTACTGTTTTTGCTATTGCAGCTGATCCCCCAGCCAAGCTCCCAACAGCCCCGAGAGCAGCTAAGATGGCAGGGATGGTAAATATAAATCCCCCCACATGTGATTTTTTTCTTGATTGCTGTAATTTTTTTAATTGGGGGGTGCTAAGTAACAATTTCATACCATGCCCCTTTGCAATACAAGAATTTTTTTTCTTGCGCTGCTTTTTGGTTAAGAGACTGTCAATAGTTTTAAGAGATTTGAGACCTGCATAAGGTATTTGATACATAACACCCTTGGCCTTCATTGTAGGTTTATTATATACATATTCACAACCCCCACCCCAATTTTTGTTTGGTGTTCATAGCTATGGTGGTTCCCAATGCTGCTATTTTTTCACTTAAAGAAGCATCTTTGCTTACAAATCTGCCAAATGCAGCCTCTTCTAATTTCTTGTCTGCAACATGTCTCTTGTCAAGATCAGAATGTGTGTTGTATGCAATATCATGGTCTCTACAAGCAGCATCTAAAGGATTAACACCAGGATCCCCTCTGTTTAATCTATGGTCCAATTTTGTACCGGGACCACAATATTGATAGCCTGGAATGTGTAGTTCAAATGGCAGTTTGTTTACAATGTCATTAACAAGGCCCCGACCCTCAGAAATATTCCAAAATTTGGGGGGTAAAGTATTAATTATTTTTATGAGAAATCCAATCCCCTTAGTGTCATTCACTATAAAATTAGACAATTTTGTGCTTATCATGTCCATAATTCCAACCTTTTCATTGTAAAAATTGTTGTTGCCAGCATTTTCCTCCCCAGCTATCACCAATAACCTATCTACAAGTTTCCTGACATCATCAACCCACACAAATTCTTTGGGCAGGGTGTTGTATTGTTTGATTCCACTGCCAGTCTTGATCTGTGATCATATGGGCTTGATTAAATTATTGTATTTTGCCCCACTGCTCGACTTGACTCTTTTTTGTGTGGGATCATTGTTCTGGTATAGAGCATCTGATTTTATTAATATTTCTTTGTAATCCTCATAATCTTGATCTGTATAGCTGCCAGGTCTCTTCCTAGTCATGAGTTCCCACAATCCAGGTGTTCCGGCATATTTAACAAAAGCACCTTTTTCTCCAAGTCGAGATTCTGAATATACAATTATATCATCTCCCATAAATGTTACTCTGAAATTGTCAATTCTATGTATGATGCTGCCATCAAGCTCTGTGTCAGCATATAAGCCAAACACCTCATCTTTATTGTCTTTAGGTGTGGTTAAATATTTTTGAGCAAGAAGACCCAATTCAATAGGATCCTGACTAGCCTCAATTCTTCTAGGAGCAATAGGACTAGGTGTATGAATACTTGAAAGTGGGGTGAATGGATAATCTAATATGTTCCTAGCAGCTACAGGTACAAGCTCTGTGAGCAAATTTTGATTTTGCTCTGTAACAGTTTTGATATTCTTACCTAAATTATTAATAGCATCAATTACAGGCTGTTCTGTTTGTTTGTGTTTTTCATAAATTCCTCGGTTCTCTGATTTCCATCCCTTAAATCTTTTAACAAGATATTCTCTTAACTTAAGATCATCAATGATTGGCCTTTTCATGGTTATTTATTTATGTTTCAATGTCTAGAAAATTGTTAATTTTATTTCTGTATTTGCCAGTATTAGGGGTTCTTGTCATATCAATTGTGACAAACCCATAACTGTCCTGGTTCCAGCACCTGCTGCAAAACTTGGAAAAATCATTGTAGCTCAGGTCCCCACCTACATATTCATCATGTATGTGTTTGAGGTTGGTATGGTCTTGATGAAATACACATATAAAATTGCTGTTGTCCCGGATCAGTTGCTTGGGTATTTTTGAAAAAGTCTGTGCCAGGTAGAAACAATCTATATTTTTGTGTCGGCCCTGTGTAAAAAAAATTCTAACCCTGTTTTGATTATCCAGTATAATGTCATCAAACACAACAACAGAATTATCGAGACATTCATGAAGTGGCTTAACATCTGGTTCAAAAGTGGCAATATCCAATCCATCATATAGCTTCATCAGCTGCTGATATTTTAATTGTTCCAAGCTCTTAGAAAAAATATACAAGTGCCTGTTTTTCCAGTCTAACCAGTTGGGTGCCAATAAAAAATTATCAACCATTAGTGTAGTTTTACCACAAGCAGATGGCCCAACAATAAGACACCTAATATTTTCAGGTAACAATTTTCCATTTCTCTTATTTTGTTGTTCAGGTTCTGGCAGCCTTTTTATAACATCCCAGGTGCTCATATTATTATTTTGTTTGCATCGATCCAGCTGTGTTCTGGGAGTCCTAGCCATTTGACAAATATCTTGTTGTTTTTTCTGCGGATGATTTTTCTATGAGATATGTGTCAGGCTGTTTAGTTTTGCTGAGCTCTAGTTCATAGAACCTGCCTTTGAGAATTTCTCCTCGGTGATCCTTTATTATATAAGTGTTAAGGGTCCCGGGTTTAACTTGAACCACTGTAAATAATTCACTGCTCCAGTTTCTTGTAAAGCCTCTCTTGAATAAGTGCTTATATTTGCTGATTCTTACTTGATCACCAATCTTGTATTTGGCCTTTCTTATTGTTGGCTGATATCTAGGATAATAAACAGTGCTGATCAATTTTTGCTCATCAGATGAAGTTACTTCAGAGGGTTTCATGTTGATTGTGGAATGGACCGAGTTGTTATATTTATGTAGAAGTTCTGGAAGAATATTAATCCATTTATAATTACCTTGAAGTGTAAATTGTTTATACATAAGATTTTTTAAGGTTCTGTTGAATCTCTCTACAATTGAGGCTTTGAGGTCACTGTAACTCGAATAATGTTTTATTGCCTGGCTTTTAATAAATTGTTGAAACACTGAATTATAAAATTCTTTGCCATTATCTGTTTGCAAATAGCGCGGTGATCTTCCACTCTGATTGATGATTGTCCTGAGGGCTTCTGTAACACATTTTCCAGTCTTGGATTTGAGTGGCACAGCCCAGGCAAATTTTGAAAATGTGTCTATAACAGTGAGAAGATACTTGTAGCCCTTGTTGATTTTGTCTAAGTTTTTCAACTGTCCACTTGCCATTTCAATCAAGTCGCTTTGCCATAAATCATCTATGCCCTTTGTGACTACTGGGAGTCTCTTAAAATTATGTCTGGCCTGTCTGTGTAATTCATCAACAATAATTTGTCTAGACATAATATGTAAACAAGAATATTGCAACTATGGGGTGTTCAGCAGCTGATACTGCAGGATTTTCTAAATATAATTTGTCCCCTATTTGTATTTTAAATTCCAAAGAGCCATCATCTTCAGTATAGGCTGTTTCCAATGTATTGGGGTCTGTAAAATCCTCCAATTCTACACTGGTGATTTTCACTTTGTTATCAGCATTTGTTATTGATAAGGTGGGGTAGTGGTGTGCCTGTGGCTGAAGCCAATATTTGATCTTGATTGGTCTCAATGTGCCCCCAACAAAAAAATGATAATAAAATTGTGCAGGGGACAGCATATATATTTTGCCACCTGGTGTAAATGGAGAATCATATTCTTTGTTGGGGATGCTGTACAATTCAAGAATTACTGAATGTCTTGGATTCTCGATTATGCCTGTTATTTCTTTTTCTGCTGTGAGCAATCTGCTTGTTACAGATTCAATATGCTCATTGATGGTCCTAACAACATCATCATGGCCTGGCTTGATTTTTATGTCTACAACAAGTTTTTTGTATTGTTGCACAATTTCTTGTAGCTGGGTGGCAAAAACAGACAGAGCATTTGCTTGATTGGATTCCATGGTCCCTAGCTGTTGCTTGATATTAGCTACAATTTGTTGCAAATTTTCAACAATTGCCAATTTTGAATTTTGAGCTGTAAGATCATGGATTTGCCTTCTGATATCCTCAAACAGGGCATGCAGTTCATTAATATGTTGATTTGTTGGTAGAGTGGCCACTGTCTGAGTGAGATGTTTGATCTCTGCTTGGATATTCTTGATATCTTCTGATTTCAATATGCGATTCACTGCCCTCTTTATATTTTTAAGTTCCTGTGATGTAGGCAAATTTGAGACTGTATTTTGCAAAGATTCAAGTGCCAATTTCACAGTGTTTAATTCAGAAGCATCAGCCACGTTTTGCATAGCATTTTGGAGCAGGGCTATATCTGCCTGAGAGGGTGTGGATTGTTGTAAAATTTCAAGTTTTGTTTGGATATCATCAATCAAATGATGAAAATGAGACAGTTCAGATTCAGTGTTGAGGTTTTCAAGCTTTGTGATTTGTTGCTGGACACTGACAAGGGTATCTACAATTACAGGCAATCGGGATTCAAGTACATTTTCCAAATCACTTTGCACTGCTGCTATTGTACCTTCAAGATGGGTTATGGAACTTTGAATTTTTCCAAAATCTTCATATGTTTCAAGTTGCAGCTTAATATTTGCTACACTCCGAGTTATTGCATTCAAAGCATCAGAAGATGGCAAGTTGTTCATAAAATTTTCAAGTGTCTCAATTTTTTCTTTAACCTCGGCTATGGCATTGTTCAGAGGGTCCAGATTAGGTATTTGGAGTGACTGAATCTGATCCTTTAGAGTGGAAATCACTAGATCAAAATCTTCTTGTGATTTTATGCTTTTGACAATTGTTTGGAGTTGTGTCTGGACATTATTTATTTGCTCTTCCAATTGTTGTTTCAATTGCTCAGAGTTGTTGGCCTGGGTCTTAAATTTGGCTTGAAGAGCTGCTACAGCCTCTTCCAAACTTTGAAAATTATCCAATGTAGCCAAATCAGTATATTTCTGAAGCAGCAATTTGAGTTCAGAATCAATTTTAAGAAGAGGGTCCATGCATTGTGATTGCAAATTTGTAATTTCTAATTGAAGACTGGCATTGAGTGTAGTTTGTAAAGCTTGTAAATCACTTCTTAATTTCTTGACTCTGACATCAAGCATCAGAATCTCATCACTGTGATCTTCATGTCTTGTATGGCCAAAAATATCATTAGGCATTTTGTTTAGTAGTTATTTATTATAGAGTATCTGATTCTTAATTCTATAAAAAAAGGTATAAGCTTGTCATATGATCCAGGGACTTCAATATATAAGCAGTCACCAGCAGAAACAGTATAAACAGTGCCAGAAATCATGTTTGAGTGCTTAATTCTTTAAATATTTCTCCCTACTGAAATTTTAACATCACCCTCAGGGGTTGTAATAAATTGCAATTGCCCACCTACAGGTAATTGGTAATGATTTAAATTATTGTTAAATATGTACAATGTTTTGCCTGTTTCATCATCAATATCTGTAAATATGCTGTTCAGATGAATAATTAACAAGCCACTCAGTTTAGATATCATATCAGAAGAGGGTTGTGGTGCTGGCAGCTCCATAATACCTTGTTTTTTGAACCCAAATAAGTTCATAGGCATGTTTATTTATTTCAAATCATGCTCTGTGATTGGGCATTGATTGCCATTTTTCAAATCACAATGCCCCCATGGTAAAGTATGTATGCCACATGATAAAATGCATCTCTTATCATCATGTGGGTCCAGAGCCACTTTTCTTACAACATTTGAAGTCAATAAGTGATCCACACTCTGAATTCTGGATTCTGATGTTTTGATTAAATTCTGGGATTTGAGACAATTTTTATAATCTTCAAATTTAAGCTCTTTGTCAACAGTCACTCTGCCAATGCCCTTGGCCTTTTTGACAACAGCATTACATGTTTTAAAACTATACATCTTGGCACTTAACCCAGCAAATTCCACAATAACATCACCAAGTGTCTCATCTTTTAACTTGCCAGGCACTTTTTTGTTGTGGGGTTGAATCCTTGTATGTTCACTGGTATCAAAGTATTTAATCAATTCAGGCTGTGCAATATCTTGATAAACATCTTCTGTTTGAATATCAAGAATAAAACTATCCGTGTCCATGTACATCAATTTTATATTATCACCATAAAAAGGTTTCAACACATCATAATACAATGTTAACATATGTGATTTGGCCAATTCCAATATTGTAGCCCCTACATAAATAGGTTTATCAAACTTAATTTTTGTTTTTTTCATGTTGAAAAGTGCCATATTTTCATCATAAATTCTTCTATAATTGAAATTAGGCTTTGCAATCAATTTTTTGCTCAGGCTGGGGTCAGTAATTATTTTAACATCGGTATGTTTTCTGACATTTTCAATTGTTTTGCCATACACAGAATTAACCATCAATTTAAACAAGGCCTTATCAAATTGGCTCTTTGCAGATGTTCGAAGCTCCGTGTTTGTATCAATATATGATTTCAACCATCTTGAGTGTTTGAACCTCAAAACTTTTCTAAGTTTGGTCACTTGAACACCATGTTTCATCAGGAACTGGAGGTTCTTGTAATATATGACATAGCCTTGTTTTGGCTCCAGTGTCATCATGAGCTTCTTCTGTTTAGAGCCAGGTGAGCACTGAACCTCAGGAATTGGGGGCAGATCAGAAAATTTGTTGTGTAAATCATCAGGAATTGTCAGATCAACCTCTAAGAATAGGCCATAGTCACTATCATCAAAGTCCTGAAGATCTTCAATATTAAAATCTTCAACCCATTCAAGCCCTGCATATGGCAGTTTTTGCATCATAGCGGAACCATAGAGGCTGTTGGCATCTACATACACTATATAATTTGATGGCCGTGCTGGATCATAATCAGGCATATATTTGTTATTTGCTCTGGCATATCTCTGAGAACATTGCACCATGCCTCCTCTTATACATTGCTCCATAAACAGATACATATTTTGATCTGGGATCAAATCCAATTGCATTTTAGTGTTCAAAAACATTGAAGACCATGCTAGGCCCGGGGCACTGAAAAAATACACTGGGTCCAGTCCATAATTTTGCATAGAAGATTTTCTGAATGTCTGCATTATATCTGCTAAGATGGTCACATCAAGTTTCAAATATGCCATGTGATAATCACCAAATGTCCGGCATTTTAAATTGTTCCACACCAATTGGGCATGGTGATAATCTTCATCTGTGATTCCAGAACCTCTGATTTTGCTGTAAAACTCATGTTGTGGAGGCAGGGAACACTCATCAAATTTAGAAAAATCTGTAACATAATCATATGGATATACACCCTTCCGCCTAATTAATTTCAGGTCCTGATTTGGAAACAATGCACGTGTGATTTTGAATTGATCATCAGATAATTGAGTGGCCAGTGTATCCAGGCTAGCAGATAAAAATCTGTAAGAATCAAGAAATCTTATGTGAATAGGAACACCATTAACTTTAATTATTTTGCTAATAGATAGATATTTTTCATCATTTTCAGCTAAAATATTTAAATTCTGCTTCTCAAACCCCTCATACCTGATTAGATGATGGAAATCATAATTGGATGCTCCATGGCAAAATATGGGGATAAATTTTGGTCTCTTGATCTGAATATTACAGCTATTACACAGGGCCATTTTGAATTTACCATCTGTATGAGAATGGTGTTTCACCTTGATATTTCTATCTGAAAATTCAGAATCACATACCGGGCTTTTTTCTGCATTGTTGAAATCTTCAATCTGTTTCTCTGTTAAAGGCAACATGGGTTTTGATTTTAATAAAATATTAGATGCTATGTCACGGCACTCATTTTCTATTTTATGTGCAAATATTTTGATGGCATCTGGCCCCATGTATGAATATTCTTTAGTAACAACACCATCCTGTACAACCACATAACAAAAGCTGGAAGGTTCATGTATGGTGTAATTGAAGATTCTTCAGGATCTGGATTGCAGAATGCAAAAGATTTGAGAATTGATTCAAAATCACAGACAATATATGCTGGGTGTTCAAACAAGGCTTCAAACTTTTTGAATTTGCAATTTTCACTTGGATTAGGCATCACCATATGAACAGGTTTATGGTTCCCACAGTATTTCAGATGCTCAATTAACTTGTTTTTTGCAATTTCTGCACTCTCTTCACGAACCCCCTTCACCATTTTTTGACCATAAAATACAGTTAAGCATCTTCTGCACAACTTAAATATTATATTAGATTTGTCTAGTTGTGTTCTCACTAAAGCTTCAAGATTATGTATCAGAGTATAATGATATTTGCCATCCCCTTCAATTAAGAGCAAATCAATCGGAATAGCAGAATCATCATCAATTGTACTGATTCTGAGAGGTTCTATCGGGCAATTGCCAGTGGAGCAAGTAAATACATTAATAGATAATTGCTTGCCATTGATATGCCTGGCCCTTTTTTCAAATTTATCAATATTCTGAACTAACATTGGATATTCCAAACTCTTCATTGCATCGTCAAAAAAGTGTTCATGTTGTTTATAACAACTTATTCTCTCAGGATGCCTTGAAACTAGAAACAAAGCAGCTAATATACACCACAAAAAGCATTTCTGGTCGGTATTTTCTATATTAACCACGGCTCTTCTGTTTTTAATATTATCAGGTAATGGCAGATATGTAGATCCTTGTAATGGAGTGAATTCAGAAATATTAACATAGAGCCTGTGTGGAGAGCCGCATAGGCTCCATCCAGACTCTTTTGCCGCAAATTCAGAGTGTTTAATGTTCAATTGATCTATTAAACTGCTTATTATTGTGTCTGAATTTGAATTTGAATATACCGGTACAGTTTCTGTTATGTGGGGCTGTGTAAATTTTGTACCATTTCGTTTCTTATATTGAGTATACAATTTGAGGGAGAGCTTATAAGAGCCATTTTGTGCATTTAGAATTGCCTGCAGATCAGGTTTTTTACTGTTCAAAAAATTCTTAATACCACATCTTGGCTCTGATACAAACCGATAATCCCTAAGTTGGGCATTAAAACTGCTATGGATAGGTGCATAGCATAGCTGCTTTGCAGGTCCAGCATTAACAGGTGCTTCATGCTTCCTTTTCAGACCAGATGTAGATGCTTGTGGGGGCAATGTTGATGACTGTGCAGAACAAGTATTCTTATGTGTATATGTGAAGTATTGCATGTTATATTTTCTATTGCATTTGGGGCATATTTTTGTGGGAGTTCTGTATTTGTCTGGGTCACAAATCTTTTGGTGCTTGGCCCAATTGGGGCTGGATATATTCTTATTGCATTGATTACAATATTTTTGACTTGGCATTTTTGTTTGTTGTTTATTATATACAATTTCCTGGGATTCAAATCAAAATTCTATACTGGATAAAAATATCAGTTGGGTTCAGTACTGTGCCTTGGGTGTGTGTATGTGTGTATGTGTGTGTGTGTGTGTGTGTTAATATTTTTGGCTTTGGTATTTATATAAAATTTCTTGGGAATCAAATCAAAACTCTATACTGGATAAAAAATATCAGTTGGGTTCAGTACAGACAAAAAAACTGCATAGCTCTATGTTAATTAGTTCTTGAGATATTGTATTTAGGAACCACTTTGGCCGGAATAGAACTGCCCGGGCGGGGAGTATTAATCCCGCAGCTCCTCGTTGCGGGAATTTGAGGAACTGCCCCGAGTATTGATCCGGGCAGTGGAACTGGCCGCGCCGCAGCTCCTCGGGGCAAGAATTTGAGAAACTGCCCCGAGTATTGATCCGAGCTGCAAGCAGCTCCACTGCGGGAATCTTAGGAACTAATGCCCCAAGTATTGATCCGAGGATTTACAGGCAATAAAACTGCTAATAAAACTGCAGGAGCTGCTAATAAGACTTGCCGGAAGGCAATAGAACAACTCGAGTATTGATTTTGTGATGTTTATTCCTAAGAACTGGGTTAATTGAGAATCAATATATTGATTCTTAGCACCGTGCAGAATTGCCCGGGTGTCTTGCATTAATATAAGCTTAGAGCTCTGTAACAAAACTTAAATACATACTTATGGCCTATAGACAATACGGCTTGGCCCTCTGAGCAACATACTCAAATTTTGGAAAAAATCGATAATTTTGTTTCTTTGATATCTTCGGAACCATAAACCCTAGAGACATGGGGTTTGTTGCTTTGGCATGGGCATGGCAAGATGCAACTTTTTGATGTCTATAAATTTTTCAAAATATCTTGTTGTTCTCTAGATCTTGAATAACTTGCCCATTTTTCAAGATATCAACATGGGAGTTGTTTATTTCAATTCTAAATGAGATTTAGAAGATTTTTGAAAAAATCGATATTTTTTTTAAATTTGAGATTTTTCAAAAACTATCAGTGCTGGAGACTTGAAATTTTGTAGCCATGTTCTAGGCGTGATTCTCTATATTTTATGTCTGTATAAGTTTCCTGATATCTGCAATATTTAAGCTGTAAACCTCTGATTTATGTCTGTTCTATAAATAGAATTTTTTGAAAAAGGCAATATTAACAAAGTTGTTAATATCTCTGGAACCATGAGTCCTAAAGACATGGGGTTTGTTGCTTTGGCCTGGGCATTTCAAGATGCAACTTTTTAATCTCTATAAATTTTTCAAAATATCTTGCTGTTCTCTAGATCTTGAATAACTTGCCTATTTTTCAAGATATGAGCATGGGGGTTGCATATTTGAAATCTAGAGGCTGTTTAGAAGTTTTGTTAAAAAATCGATAATTTTTTTAATTTGAGATTTTTTCAAAAACTATCAGTACTAGAGACTTGAAATTTTGTAGGCGTATTCTATTCGAGATTCTCTACATTTTATGTCTCTATAATTTTTCTGATATTTACAATATTTAAGCTGTAAATCTCTGATTTTTATAAATAGAATTTTCTGAAAAGTACAATATTAACAAAATTTTGAAATCTATACATGCTAGGGCAATATAGCAGTTACTATACTTAAGATAACATACAATATCAAAAAGAGCATATTTTTGACAAATTTATGGACAACAATCTCACAGAAGTGCCTTTTATAAGTTTAGGCACATCAATCTGAGGGGGGTCATACTTTCTCATGGAATCCATGAGGGCTTTTTTACAAAAATCATGGATTAGACAGGGTTCCACACTTGAGCAAAAAGCTCATATGGGCATGTTGAGCTTGTTTTAAGTGTAGCCAAATCTGCTTCAGGGGGGTTCATACTTTCTTGGGTTTATAATACAGTCAATACCACTACTGTTGCGCCAACGTAAATTGGTTTTCTGAATTTCATCAATTTTATATCTAGGTTGAAAAGTGCCAAATTCTCGTTGTAAATTTTTCTCGACTTGAATCTAGGATCGGACACCCACTTCATGCATTTATTTTTTATCCGAAACCAATTTCACGTCTACGTGATTCCGCACGTTTTCCATCGTCTTGCCGTACACCGCGTTATTCATCAATTTAAAAAAATCTTTGTCTAAATCGGAAGTGGCAACCGTCCTATGTTGCGTGTTTGTTTCAATGTACGGTTTGAGCCACTCGGAATGTTTAAACCTGAGGACTCTTCTAATATTCGCTACCTTAACACCCTTCCCGATCAAGAATCGGAGATTCGAGTAATGAACAACGTATCTCTTTTTCCCCTCTAGAGTCAATAAAAGCTTGCATTGATTAGAATGAGGCGAAGATCTGAACTCGGATGCCGGTGGTAAATCGCTGAACAGATCGTGTAAGTGGTCGGGGAATTCGATATCCACCTCTGCGAAGAAGCCATACTCGCTATCGTCGAAATCTTCTATGTCTGTTGATGCCCATTCGAATCCCCCGTAAGGAAGTTTCTGTATAATGGCATGTCCGTAGAGGTTATTAACGTCGGCGTAGAAGATGTAATTCGATGCTCGATTTGAATCATAATCTTCTTCTTTCATGTGCACGTTGTTGGCTTTTGCATGTCTCTGCACGCATTGTACCATCCCGCCCCGAATCCCCCTCTCGATGAAAAGTAACATGTCAACGTCCGATATGAGTTCCAGCTTGACCTTTGTCTGGAATAACATTGCCGACCACGCTAATCCCGGTAGACTGTAGAAATACGCTGGATCTAATTTGTAAATATTCGTTGCCGTTTTCCTGAACGCTTGAAAAACATCCGCTAGTATCGTCACGTCTAATTTCATGTAGGCGTCGTGGTAGTCTCCGAGTGTCCTACATTCTAATTTCTCCCACATGAGTTGCGCGTGTTGGTATTCTTCGTCCGTGATTCCTTTCTCTCTGAGTCTGCTGTAAAATTCTCTTGGAGGTGGGAGAGCGTCGTCGTTAAATTTAGAATCATCACTAACGTATTCGTAAGAAAAAATCCCTTTACGTCTAACGAGTTCTATGTCTACGTTGGGAAAACTAGCTTTTGTAATTTTGAATTGTTCGTCTAAAAGTTTGCCGGCAAGAGCGTCCAGGCTGGCAGAGAGAAATCTGTACGAATCCAGAAACCTCATCTCGATGGTATTTTTAGTCTCAGGAATCATAACTTTTTTACTTATAGAGATGTATCGTTCTTCGTTTTGAGCAAGAATATCTATTTTTTGAGCGTCGTATCCGAGTTTCCTGATTAAGGGATGAAAATCGTAATTAGAGCCATTGTGAAAGAATATGGGTACGAATTTTGGTTTTTGGATTTTGAGGTTGCATGCATTACAGATTCCGCTTACGAAGCGACCGTCCGTATGCGAATGGTGAAACACTTTACGATTGTCGTCCGTGAAGTGGTTATCGCACACGGGACACTTGACAGTGTCATAGTAATTTTGAAGTTCGATAGCAGATAACGGAAGCATCGGTTTCGATGTTTGCAGCATGCATCCAATTTTCCCAACCTCCTCGACCATCTTTTCGAAGAAGCGTTCGATTGCATCGGGTCCTCGGTATACGTACGGTTCATCTATTTTATCCCGTCGCACGACAACGTAACCGAAACTGTTTGGTTCGTGAAGCTGGTAAGGCGTGGTGGAAGAAACTTCGGGATCCGGATCGCAATACGAGAGTGGTTTGAGGAACGCCTCGAAATCAGCAACGATGATTGCGGGATGTTCCAACAATGCCTTGTGCATTTTGAATTCTTCCACTTCGTTCTTTTCGGGCATCAACATTCGAACCGGTCTGTTGTTGCCGCAATAAATTTTATGTTCGGCAAGTTTATCGGTAGCAATCTGACGTCCGGTGTATTTTCGATAATCGGATTGTTGTCGATCGTTGAACGTGGTTAGACATCTCGGGCAAACTTCGATGCAATGTTCATACTTGGTTGATTGACTTCTGACCAAGCGTGATAGTGAACGAATGAGACAGTAATGGTGAACACCCTCGTTTGAAATTAGAAGAAGATTAATCACACGAGCATCATCGTCATCGCCGACATCGCTTATCCTGACGGGATGCACGACATGTTTATCCAACGTATAGGAATACACGTTGATGATTAAGCGTTTTCCTTCTGCATCTCGTGCTCGTGTTTCGAATTTTGATATATCGGAAATGGTCATCGGGTATTCGATGCCAGCCATTGCATTTTTCAGTTCAGATTCATGCTGCTTGTAATGATAAACCTGTTCTGGATTATTTGACCAATGAATCGGGTGAAGTTCCGCCAACACACACCAAAGAAAACACTTGTTATCACTGTTCTGTATATTTAACACAGCCCTCTTTTGTTGAATGTTCGGTGGAAGAGGAACGTAGCTGGAAGCGCGAAGAGGCGGGAATCGGTTCACGTAAACGGTTAACGTGTGAGGACTTCCACACAGAGACCATCCCGACCCTTTAGCCTCGAAATCGTCGTGTTTCTTAACCAGTTCATTTGAAAGATCGGAATAAAATTCGTCCAAATTATCGACGTCCGCCAAATGAAGAGCCTGGTTTTTTGTACGATGATAAAAAATACTTGTTGTACCATCGACTTTTTCGTATTCGGAAAATAGATCAACGTATACTTTTATGGAATTATTTTCCAATTCATTTTTTAGAATATTTATCACGGATGTTTTCGTTTCACGCAAGAAACTAAGAATGTCCCGGCCTGGTTCCGAAGTAAAAAAAAAATCCTGAATATGACGGTTGAATACAGATCTAATTGGTTTGCGTTCATCAGATAATTTAACTTGCTTGGAAGTGGAAGCTTCCGTTTTTGGATCATCGATTTTCCTTTTCGATGCTTGTCCGGTCGATGGTTTGCAAATTTTGAGGTGTCTACTTAAATTTGGAATGCTGATCATCTTTCCGCATCGAGCACAAGGCTTAGAAGATAACGAACGATTAATTCTCGAACCTGTTTCGCCACATCTTGCCCTGTGTACCGATAAATTGTTCCTTGAGATTAGCTTCCCACAAGTAACACATTCAGTTTTATTATTTTTACGATTGAAACTGGTGGTGGATGCCATTGTTTTTTCGAAAATCACAGAAATCTAAAAAAATAATTTCCAGGTATGTTATTTTATATGGAATTTCTCGGGGTGATTACAAAACTCAAAAAAATTCAATCTATACTGTGAATACAATTTTCAAGTATGTTATTTTATATAGAATTTTTTGGGGTGATTACAAAACTCAAAAAAAAAAAATTCAATCTATACTGCGAATAGAATTTCAGGTATGTTATTTTATATAGAATTTCTCGGGGGAACAGATCGTCACGAGCATCGTGTGGCCCACGGCGAAGGCTTACCTGGCGTTCGTGGAAAGGCACGCGACGCAATTCGATCTGGGTAGGAAGCTCGATCTGTCAGCCCCCACAGCTGGCAAGTTTCAAGAGCGACTGCATCAACGCTCTAGCTTGGCGTCACGTTTTCGAGAAGGTTTTCGGAAAGGATCCGGCCAGGTACCTGCGAACGATTTTTCCCAATACCGTCTGCGACGGCCACGTTCTGAACGAATTCACGTGGACGACCCAGCATCGTTTCCACACGTATTACTTTCTCGGTTGGGGTCTGATCTATCGATTCTGCTGCATCATCCCGACGTTCTTCATCATACATTGCAACATCAATTACCTGGTGTTGCATTACACGGTTCTGGAAAACAAGTTGAACGTCCTGAAAGATTTGTACCAGGACGTGACCGAAACTGACGCGTTCAAAACTCAATTTCTGCGCCTCCTGAGGACGGAAAAAAGAATATCGAATCAGTACAAAACCTTCGAACGGACGATCCTGCCGGATAATTTTCGTTTCTACCAGATCGTTGAGGGTTGTGGCAGCAGCAGCAGGGATCAACAGCACAACGTGTGGTCTTGGGCCACGTACATCGATTCTCTGAACCTGGACGCAAGCAAAGAACGCTACTTTCCCAAAAAGGATTCCGCATTCGTTCGGGAGCGCATCGAGCGCGTGAACTGGGTAAAGATCCCCTCGCCGTGGGTCGACGTCGTGCGAACGCTTTTTTCTTATTTTCACAGGAAAGATGATCGCAATTTCGGAGCCAGGCGATTATTCGGAATCGAGGCAAACAGCAACAATACCGTGAAAGCAGTCGTTTCCCCGAAGTTAGGATTCAGCTTGATCCTCGATCAGATAGACCAGCAGGAGAATTCGAAGCGTGCTCCTTGCTCCATTTTATCCCAGGCATTCGCATAGAATTCTCCTGCTGCGACGTACCTGACGCGTGCTGCGAATTTTGCCACACGATGTGCTTCTTGCAGACGCTGAGCAACACAACCCCCCGACGCTCATTTCTTCGGATTTGAAAGTTATACTCGTAGGCACAGAATCTTCCTCGCTGCAACCCACCACGAACAATTACAGAGTATGCCAAAAATGCCGCGCCTGGTTTAGATCGTCGTCCGACGTCGATGCTGCAAATTTGCAATTAATTCATCATCCTAGTGGATTAGTTTTGGATTTGCGCCAGCCCGACAAAATTGTTTTGAATCCTTTCTTGATAGAAGCCTTATTGTCCCGAGACCGACAACGAAATTGAGATGACGAGCATCGCCAGCACGACGGACACCGCATCATCTTCGACCACGAGCCCCTCGCACACTTCGAGTACGAAGACTCCCACAAACCACCTTAGTGGTGGGAAAAATAAATTTCCACATTGGTCCGAGCACACCCTTCCACGCATACGAAAACATTTCGGGAGGCGTGTGTACAATTTGGATTTTCTCTCGACGGTGCTGCAGAACGACGACGATCCTGTCGATAAGGCGCCTCCGATCAAATTAACGCTGCACACTGCGATCGGCGCCCAATGTAAGTTAGTTCGGTGCGCGAATTGAAAAAAAATAATAGGTTAAGTTATATCACTGAAGATCGTAAAAAAAAATCGTAAGAGATAGGTTAAGTTATATCACGTAAAACCATTAAGGCGATCCTCAAATGAGTAAAGTGAGTTTTTGATGTTTTGGTGCTGTTTTCTACGCCGCGAAACATCGTCAGCGCAATAAATGAGGCGCGGAACGTGGAGAGAAAGTGAGTTTTTGAGGTTTTTTTATCCTCACTTAATGACGTTGAACCGGTCCATAACCACTACTTTGTAGAGGCTCTCGTGTAATTTAGCACGTAATAAAAAAGGATAGGTTAAGTTATATCACGTAAGATCGTGGCATTCGTACCAAGTATGAGTGGGAAAAAAAGGGAAATTTTACTAAAACATCGCTAAACGCTAAAGCACATACAAAAAATTGTCAAAATATGTCAAAAACTGATATTCGATTGATAAAAAAAGAGGCTAAAAAAGCATACCTACCAAGGATGAGAGGGAAAAAAGGGAAATTTTACTAAAACATCGCTAAACGCTAAAACATCGACAAAAAATTGTCAAAATATGTCAAAAAGTGATATTCGATTGATAAAAAAAGAGGCTACAAATGCATACCTACCAAGGATTACTTTGAAACGATATATATACACTGCTATTAATGCTCTTCAGTTACCGGATTATCTCCTAGTGAACTTTTCTTACATGAAGATACGAAGGACTCAATCTTTGAAGAAATAGGCTGGCCAGAACAAATTAAATCTTTGCCATGGAAACGCAAATTGTTTTAGCAGAAATCAGGACTTGACCATCTGGAAGAAGTAGAAAGATTAAGAATGCATTGAACTCGATCAAACTTCAAACAGGGGATTTGGTTATGATAAAATATAGGCAAGTTAGTTCTAAAATTTACAGTCAGATTCATAAATTGTTCAACTTGTATATTGGGCCATTCTTTGTCAAGGAAATTAAGGACAATAATGCAATTCTTTACACAATGAACCAGCAATATTATGACAAGGTGAACTTTTCAAGTCTTCGAGTGTTTAACTGTTCGGAAGGAAAGAGGAATCAACTCTTGTCTGAGAATTAAATTTATGAGAGTAGATACTGGAAAAAGGAAACCATTCTGTTTATTATTTTGTACAATTGAATGTTGTATTATGTTCTGATTTGTTATTACCTGTTAGGCACAAATCTGTTTATGTGCACGTTGTTGTCCAATGTCAGATAATATTGCCCATTTCTAACTTTGTTTTAGTTATGTTGATACACATCTGACTGATTTATAAATGAAAACTCCTCCTCGTTGTTTCGTAGTTTTCATTTTCCCCGGAGGAGGGGAATGTTGTGACGGTCCTATGAATCCGCACAATATAATTATATGTTTATTGAAATTATTAATTTCATATTATACATATCACTTTATATTAAAGGTTCAAAAAAAATGTATAATAATTACTTTGTACAACATTAATTATGTTTTATGTTATTTATTGCTGTATACGCTGTATAATTGAGATATTTGGAATTCTAACTTTGCCTTAGCAACTAGAATCAATAGTCTTTATGTGGTAGTGTGTCTGACAAAATTGGAAATATAGGTAATAGTGAACTGCATATTGCTCAGTTATTTCACTAATATATAGACCCATAGAAGTTGTATCTTCACCTTCGCGTTTTAGTTTCAAATATTTATGAACGAAATGTAATCGTGCAAATGATTGACTTGTGAACGTCACAACCTTCACGGAAAACCCGGGAAATGTTCTTTTATTCTTACTTCTTCGCTGCGACACGAAGTTCACAACAAACTATAGACCAAATATTTTCTAATGTATGAGGTTTGTATCTAAGTAATTTTTATATAAAGTCATGTATATATATATATATATATATATATATATATATATATATATATAATTACTTTCAATTAAACCCGTATATGATTTTTGTTCCGTCACAAAACAATCAGGGAAATATTTTGAAATTCTTACTTCTTCGCTGAGATACGAAATTTTCAAGAAACTATAGACGAAATATTATCGAGTGTGTGAGGTTTACATCTACGTAATCTCTAAATAAAATCTCCTATATGATTAGTTTCTATTAAGATCGTTTTTTTTATTTTTTATATCCCCACGGAGAACCCGGGAAATATTTTTGAATTCTTGCTTCTTCGTTGAGACACGAAGTTCACAAGAAACTATCGACCAAGTAATATCAAGTGTGTGAGGTTTGTTTATAAGTAATCTTTAAATTATATCTCCTACATGATTACTTTCTATTAAGCCTATTTTAGGAGAATTTATTTAAATATTACTTAGATACAATCCTCACACATTTGATAATATTTAGTCCATAGTTTGTTCTGAATTCCGTGTCTCAGTGAAGAAGTAAGAATTCAAAAATATTTCCTGGATTTTTTTGTGACTTTACAAAAATAAAAAAACGTGCTTAATTGTAAGTAATTATGTATATCAATTTGTATAAAGATTACTTAGATACAAACCTCACACACTTGATATTACTTGATATATATTATCTTGTGAACTTCGTGTCTCAGCGAAGAAGTAAGAATTAAAAAAAATATTTCCCGGGATCTCCGTGGCAGTACAAAAATAAAAAAAACAATCTTAATAGAAAGTAATCATATAGGAGTTCTTATTTACATCACTTTGTTTCAAACGTCACTTACTCGATAATATTAGGTCCTTAGTTTCTTGCGAATTTCGTGTCTCAGCGAAGGAGTAAGAATTTAAAAATATTTCCCGGGTTTTTCGTGACGGAACAAAAATCATAAACGGGTTTAATTGAAAGTAATCAATTATATATATGACTTTATATAAAGATTACTTAGATACAAACCTCATACATTCGATAATATTTGTTCTATAGGTTCTTGTGAACTTCGTGTCTCAGTAAAGAAGTAAGAATTCAAAAATATTTCCCTGATTTTTCGTGACGGAACAAAAATCATAAACGGGTTTAATTAAAAGTAATCAATTATATAGATGACTTTATATAAAGATTACCTAGATACAAACCTCACACATTCGATAATATTTGGTCTATAGTTTCTTGTGAACTTCGTGTCTGACCCGAAGAAGTAAGAATTATAGAATATTTTTCGGGTTTTCCGTGACGATACAAAAATCATAAAGAGACTTGATACAAAGTACGAGTCCATATCGTAATTTTGATGGATTAAAGAGCTATAAAGCTAAGTAATATAATAACATTTTGTCCATGGGTTCGATGGAATTTGTACATCTAAGTGAAAAAAAAGAGAAGTATTTTGGGTTTTCCATGACGATACAAAAATTAAAAAGGGGCTTAATAGAAAGTAGTCGTGCAGGATTTTTTTTTGAAACGTTAATCAGAAATAAACCTCACACATTTGTTAATATTTGGCCTATATTTTCTTCTGAAGTGCGTCTCTTTGAGAGGAAAGTGAAATGTATATAATGTTTCCCGGGTTTTTCGTGACTTTACGAAAACTGGAAAGGGACTTGATACAAATTACATATCTATAAAATTGTATGGATGAATTGGGTAGCTCTAAACTCAACAATATAATATTATTTTGTAGATGTATTCATATGAATTAGTACATTGATATGAAAAATCAAAAAATTTGAATACTTATTTTCGGGTTTTCCATAACGGTACAAAAAATAATAGAGGGGCTTATTGGAAATTACTCATTCTAGACATTTTATTCAGACATTAAACAGACAAAAACCTCACACATTCAGTAAAATTTTGTCCAATTTTTTCCGTGAATTGCTGCCTCTAAGAAATAAACACAAATTTCAATTCTTTTGGGGGGGGTTTAGAACGGTATAAAATCGGATATGCACTTATTGCGAAGTAGTGTGTATAAAGTTTTAATTTTTAAAAATAGTACAAAAATAGCATAATATTCTTCGATGCAACTCGAGACGGTACAAAAATATATAGTTGCAAGGTACAAATTTTCCCGCCTTTTTTCTGGCTGTTTCTGATGGGTACAACATTTTCAAAGAGTGGTACACAATGGTACATAAATTGTACAATATTGTGATGTGGATAACTTAGCCGAAACCGATGATGAGGTTTATACGTTACTCTGTAACCCCAAAATTGATTTTTGATTTTCGACGGTAAATTGAGTGGTACAAAAATTATTTTTAGCGTTTTTGAGTAGTACAAAAATAGTACACAATTTGACAAATGAAGTTTTGATGGTACAAAAATATGGGGTTACAAAGTAACGGAGCCGAGGCAAGGTCCTATTGTTACCTTTCAAGCGGGGAAGCCGTTGAGAGAACCCAACCGTTGGCTTCCCCGACTACAGGGCAAAATGCAACCTAGGCCAGAGCATGTACAAAGAAATATACTATTACATACATGTACATAATTTCCAATTTCCAGCTGTGTGCGTAAAAACCACACAGCATGTATTTAAATAATGTTATATATATATACCGGGTGAGTAGGGTTACCAGTCGTCCGGATTTTCCCGGACATGTCCTACATTTTAGCCTTATGTCCGGGGAGGAATTTGAAAAATATCATAAATGTGCTACATTTTGAGCGTTACATAATATTAATTAGGAAAGTAGGTAACAGAAAAAATCATGCAAGTTACAAGTCTATGGAGTGCGCTTCCAAACTCAATGGTGAAATTTATTTTGATTCAGTCATTCCCCCCAAAAAAAAAGTTTGTCCTGCTATTAAAAATACGGAAAAACGGAAGCACTTAATGAACAAAGTTTTGGGACCACTTTCTGATAAGGTCACTGTTCAGTGCCTGAGCAGAATCTCTTGCCTTAGCGATTATACTGATGGAACAAGGTGTTGCCATTCTTATTCAATATAATTTGATTGTAAAGCAGGGGTACAGAGAACAAAGTTATTCAGGATGTCTACCAGTCAAGAAAGTCATGGTAGTCAAGAAAAAATAAGGAAATCAACAAATAGGTCAAGAAATCAACACAAAGGCAATAAATTATTCTTGTGGTCAAGATTTTTGCTATCATAATGACTGATTGGTTGATTTAGTTTATTTTACTTAACTTTTTTCTGTCCCTTTGGTTAATCGCGAAAATGATAATGAATGGCGGTAAGGTAAGATGAATGAAGGGACAGTCACAAACATATAGGGACAACCGACACAGGCCCCACATAAGATTATACTGGCTTGAGTCCAGACGCCAAAGCCTTGCTCGTCTGCCAAACACAGTTCAGGATGCATTAATACGAGAAAGCAGATCTAATTCTACTTAAATTCAGCTTCAGTTTTCATCTTAACTGGCCTATTGGTAGGGGTTTTATATAAATAAATATTTATTTTCTTAATTACTAATTTCCAATTTTACCTAAGTAGGGGTCGGATAAATAAACGTTAAGAAAGACGGAAAAAGGTCTAGAAAAGTCCAGAAAAAGTCAAGAATTCTGAATGTGTTATTTTGGAAGACACCCTGTTATTGAACTAAAGACTACCCAAGATGAAACTTCTCGAACTTTAAACTTCTCGAATTTTAAATTACGATAATTGCTGAATAGTTGTTTAACATTACAGGTCATAATTCAAATGTTCAGAGAGTACTTGTATTACCATCAGTCCAACAGACTAACGAGAGATATTATTTTTTCATAAAGTCTGTAAAATGTCTGTTACTGGTCCCTATAATTTCAAAGACTTTGATTGTCCACTCTAACATAAATATAGTTTGACTAAACCTGACATTTTGATTAAAATTGTCTCCTCAGAGAAGTACCACTTAAATCATGCAAGTCTTGAAATTTTGCATTTAAAAATTCATTAAGAATTATTTTTTTAAAACTGAAAAGTGTAATTTTTCAACTACTTTCTGACGTGCTCTATAGAAATATGTATTATTTATTGAGAATGTTTTCTGTCCTACATTTTGACTTAATGTCCTACATTTTGGGACAGCATGTCCTACATTTCCCTTACAGCGATCTGGTAACCCTACTTGTGAGTCACCTAAAATTACCACCGGAAATATTTCGTGAACAACAATACATATTGAAAAACTGCTTTTGCAGATATATAGGTATGAGAGGGGCTCATGAAATTAGTGAACACAATACGTTCAACTATGTAAGGAAGTACTATTTTCAACACAAACTTACTTTTTTAATGGAAACCCGATTTTTTTCAGGTGATTTGAAAGTACGGAAAAAATCATTAAGAATGGCGTTTGTTACATTGTAATACGCCAAGTAGTTGTCAAGTAATTGTAACCTGAAGTTGAACGTGAAGGCGCATCTTCACTATGCCTGTCGGCAGAGCCGAGCGAAAATGCCGTCGAGCATACAGCCTGCACGCATGTGCTGCATTTTACCTACACTCGCCATAGATAAGTATCATCCCGGCCGCAACTTCGCTACAACTCTACATAGCGAAGCAATTCCTACCTTCTTATTGGCTACCGCTGAAGTGCCGTCACACCAAGGATGACGCGGCTTTGCGTATTGTCTTGGCTCGCATGGCTGACTGCAAGGCTAGCCTACACTACGATGTTCTATGGATTTTTTTTAAAAATATTTTTATTTGACAAAACCGACAAATGATGAATGACATTTATTATGTGGAAGCCCTTTCATTAGCGTATGCGTCTAAGATGAGGATATTTCGTACCGTAAATGAAACATACAGAGATTTGATTTGATTTGAGTTAGTTTATTTTACTTCGCGTTTTGTGCCTCTTGGCTAATTTGCGAAGATGGGGATGAGTGATGAAATGATGAAAAACATACAGAGATGAATGCATTCAGCCGAACAACACACGTTAACCTTTGCATCTCATGTGTAAAGACATTTCTCTCCCTGTAGGAAAAATAATTGAGAACGTCCGTGGGCATTTAGATATTGAACATTAATTTTTCCACCTGTGTAATTCACGCAGGGGGCGCCAGAGGGTACTTGCCCTCTTGAGATATCTGGAAAAAGTTCATGTAATTCATATAGTAAATTGTAACGATATTTTATTTCAAATAATATTGTTTTCTGTGATTTACAGGCTGTTAGTTGCAGAAATCAACTGCCATGCCCGGCATAACGCGAGAACGTTTACACAAGAAACATTTCAATCATGTTGACCGCCTAAGTCGGGAAATGTTGGAAATTTCCAGATACTGTGAAAATCTCGAATTGTACATATTATTTCCCCTTCAAGTGATTGTTCTTGCACTTTTGGAATAAAAACTGTTAAATTTCAAGAAACATCAAGATAACTTCCTTTAAATAAGATCCTTTGAAATTTCTCAGCTTTTCGGGATTACGAAAAGTCGGGAAATCATTCCCCGATGTCGGAATCTGACCCAGATAATTCACACACCATCATTTTGAATTATTATTATTATTATTATTATTTCAGTACCGTTCGGCACGTAAAAACATGAATCAGAGGTGCCATGAAGGACAGTAGATTAAGTAGTCTCTGTTTGATATCTGTTCATTGTGAAAAAATTTCAAAGCGGGAAAGAACTCTCGATTAACAAAATGGTAAGCAAGCAGAGCGAATCCAGTTTCTATCTAAATAGTAGACTCTGATTTGAACTGTTAAATAACAACAACAACAAAATATTCTGTAACTGAAGGGTAAGACACGAAAGCTTACCCTGCCACCCGCTGAGAAGAAATTCTGCGGGCGTGCTTGTGTTGAGCATATACGTATATACACTGCTGGACAAAAAAAAACGGACACTTGCATTTTTTGTGATAACGCATACATTCTGATTCGAAGGCTAACTAAATGTTGCAGAAATTATTGGAAATAAGAACACCTGAATATATTCAACAGAAAGCAAATTAAAATGTATTGTTAATAAGTTAAATTAGAACATAAACGAAAGTTACAGAAAACTACCAAAAGAATTTAGAAAAAAAGTCTTAGCAATATTTTTTTAAATATTGTTAACTGGTACTGGTGGGGTATATAAGCTGTCTAGTAGCGGGTGTTACTTCCCCTGCCATCAATTATAGCTTGTAACCACCGTGGAATACTTCGAATAAGGTTGGCAATCACTTCTTGGTCCAATTGCTTGCTTGCTTTATCGTGGCTCACACCGCCTATCCTTTGCGGTTTCTAGCCATCGGGACTGCTTTATTTGATCTGACTTCTTCTTGTCTCCTTCAGTCGTTATTCCTTATGGCACCTGCACAATACACTTTCACTTTCACTCGTGATTTTCACTATGGGAGAGTATCCTGTTGGGTATGTTACACTGTGATCTTCCTTATTGTTTTTGTTTACATTGAGATGCTGTGTTTTCGTGCGAAGCTATATAGCGTGCACATGATGGGAGCTCGAGGCTGACTTATCAGGGTTGGGATTAACACCGGACATGGAACAGCTAGTCGAAGTAGGGTTTGATACAACTGTTCCCGGTGGGCTTGTCGTAAGGGGCATTGGACAAACAGATGCGTTATTGTTTGGCAGGGTTCTCCGCATTGACAGGAAGTTATAGGTACCGCATGTATTCTTGCCAAATGTTGATTCACCAGAACGTAACCCGTGCGCATTCATAAGGTGAACACAATCACGGCCCGAGGCATTATCAAAGATTGATACCAAGGTTGCTTTGTGCCGATGTGCGTGTTCCACTTATAGGTAGTTGTTTTTTGTAATTCGTGTGCACACCATTCATCCCATTCGTGTTGGATTTTTATTTTTACGCGAGGGAGCAAGTCTGTGTAAGGGGTTACGTGTTCGAGTGTCCGAGCTTGCTTTGCGTAGATGTCTACGAAGTCGTGAGATTCGTTTTGATTGGAATGTGCCTTGATGTAGGTAAAGGTCACTTCTTGTCCCCGTTTTCGGAGCTGCACTTTGAATAAGATAAGGAAAAATCGTAAGTTTATCGGCTGCAGTGCCTGCTCTTGACAACGTTTGGAGCACGCTCAAGCAGGGTTCCGGAGCGGAGCGGATCAACGCTCCGGCTGTTGTTCACGCTCCGGAGCGAGGAGCGAGATTCTAAGAAACGGTTCACTCCGCTCCGGAGCGGAGCGTTACCTTGACACGCTCCGCTTGGGATCGGAGCAGAGGAAGTTGGAAAATTTCTCGCTCCGCTCCGTAGCGAGGAGCGAAATTTTAGGGAACGGTTCACTCCGCTCCGGAGCGGAGCGATACCTTGTGACGCTCCGCTCCGGAGCAAGGAGCGATATTCTGAGAACTTGCCCACTACTCTCCGGAGCGCTCCGAGGTTGGATAATACGAGTGTATACAGAAAACTAACGATCGAAGGTTCCGCGTACATTAGTAATTTTGTTTGTGGAATTTTATCGGCATTTGAAAATCGGCCGTTATTGTTGTTACAAAACTGATTATTACTAAAGCTAACGCCACGGAAACAGACAAGATTACGTGAGTCGCCTACAGTTTTGCCAATAAGCAAGAAATAATCCTTACACAATACACCAGGGAAGGCACAATCAACAATCAAGTGTGGCAAACCTGGAGAGCCAGGGGGGTGGAGGAGGCAAGGGGAAGCTTCGATCTTTACTGGACTGTTTTCGTGACGAAAACGATATTATTATTATTATTACATTTTCATTATCACTTTTACTACTCTACTACTACTTCTGGGGACAATATATTTCAATAGCAGGTGTGCCACCTGTGGTTTTATAAGTTGAGAGAATGGAACCACTCTCTCATTTCCTGCCACCAGGGATCGCGACTGAAACTCATTTCGGTTCAACTTCTGGTTCGGGCTAAGCACTTCGGCATATCGGACCGACGTTACAGTCCACGCCGCGGGAGAAGTGAATTATTCCGGAATATTGGTTCGAGTAACACTGGCGGAACAACTATTGCAGAGAATCCATTCGACCTTCTAAAGGTCAGGAGCACGCAGAGGAAAGACGAAGCAACTTGTACGGAGGAAGATAAAAGGCAGACAGGTGTTCATGCAAAACACTCGCTGGTGCATGATTGCCATATCTAACTTTCTTTTACGCTGGTTATGTATGATACTTTGAATGTAGCGAAAGGGAAAAGTTTAAAGTAATTGGAAATTCAGGTTGCTAATTTTAAATTTTCGATTTTTGAATGTTTGAATTTGAAAATCGGAATAATGCTTATTAATGTTACCGTAAACACGGCCAATTAGGAAACGTTTTAATTTGAAATACAGAGTTTTCAAATCTATCGTTTTAAAAATCCTGACACTAGAAAGTTGAAAACCGGCTTAACCAAAAATGTAAGTTGCCACATTTGGTTTAATTTTATGAAGGTATAACGTCGAAAATCGGAATGCTGTTTGTATACAGCCGAACAGGGGAATTTCAATAGTATGAAATACAGGGTTGTCATATCGATTCCTTTTCCCAATTTTAAAGGCAGGAAGTTGAAATAGGTATTTAATGGTTACATACGTATACTACTGCAAAAATTACAAAATGTCTGGTTGCCATATCTAACATTTCAAGTTGTGAGCAGTAACCTGGAAATAGGCATGGTGGTTATAAGAAAATTGCAAAAATTTTGGAAAAACGACGAATGGAATGTTGCTATATTTAACTTTCTGAGTCTAGAAAGCCAGAAAACATATACGTGTAAAATTAATATTTTTTTGTATTGAGTACGTTGTACACAGCAAACTGAAAGAAAGTTTTCAGTAATGAACAATGTGTAGTCAGCAGATAAGTCGAAACAAAATGTATAAACCTTAATAACCGTGATAAACACAAAATGTAATATTATCTACTTGGATAGGGTAATGTTCTGAATTTTATGGTTTCATTTTGAAAAACAGGGCTGCTTCCTCACTGATGGCATTTGATTTGATTTTTGTTACTTAGCTTTGAATTTTGGCTAATCGCGACGATGATAATGAGAGAATTGATAAATGTGTACTGAAAAAGAAAAGTAGCCCGCTGTGCCCCGATAACATAGTGGTAACAACGTCGCCTTATAACGAAGGGGCACTGGGATCGATACCCGGTGGAGGGACATAGGGGCTCGAATCCTACTTTAGGTAGAATTTAAACTGTAGGTCTATTCTCGATAGCGTATTGTTGAGTCTAAAATCCACCAAAAGTCCATAACAAAAGGCATTGTTTCAACGTATGTTGAATGTATAATTGCAATGTATATTGTGATAAATTAATCCTTAAGCAAATGTAAATTTGTAATTCTGTTTAACAATAAGAGACTTCACTTTCCTTTACATCTATTCACAAGAGCATAAAGATACAACTTGGAAATTCATTTCCAAAAGACAATCTCTTACTCATATCTTTTACGTATGTGTGTGTGTTTTCTGAAATCTGGCAAAGTCCTAATACTGTATTCATTAGATAAGTGTCTGTTACATAACAGAAAGCATCATTGGGTATACAATATCAGACGAATAACGAATTCCATGGGAATATTTCTGCGAGTTCGTGGATGTGAGTTCAGCTCTCAAATACAAATGGTGTTGGTTTGACCCGCGTTAATGTTATTGGTGTTTACTTTGTGTTTGTTTCTTTATCACAGTATATTTCATTTCCATAGTTTCGGTGTCCTATTTTTTTTACCGACTTATCTAGGTGTTTAAAATTACGGAGCATGAGAAATATACGATTAAAGGCAAGGCAAAGGAAATAGTCCGGAAAAGACAAATTGAAACTTCAACTTAGTTGAAAGGACAACTGGTCATTGTTGATTACAATTATAGAAATAATGATCTAAATACTTGGTTTTCTTTTACATACATTTTTGTAATTCTTTATGTGCACCTTTCCATTCCTACTTAAACAGGTAGACTATAAATACAAACTCGGCATGGTTTCCTTCAATTCATTATTACAGTATAAATCTTCCATGATTCTCGTGGCTTATGATGCATAGACTTAACAATTACGGATTTTTCTTTGTTGTTCTTGTATATTGATTTAACAAATCTAGTCACCTTATAATTCCATTAACCGAGACTGGTTGGAATGATTTCTCCATTCGCATGGACGTCCGGAAGGGAGGGGGCCACGCCACCCGGAAATGAAAGTCAATCAAAAAGTACATATTTCACGCATATAATTTCATTTCAGTCACAGTAATATATGTTAATTATTGCATAGGCGTTGCAGGAACATGATAACTTCAAACTGTAGAATTTTTTTAAAGGGAGTAATACTATTTTGGGGAAATCCTGCCTCATTCTGGCCCCTTTCCTTAGAAAAATACCTTGCTTGTCCGTTCCTGGAAAAAATCCTGAAGACGTCCATGTATCAGCGGCGTTAAAAATTTCATTAAATGTCCATACATCACCGTTGACAAGTACACATAATATGCATGTAATGATACAAGAGAACACAGCTTTTAAAGGCTTCTTTTTATGACAGTGAAGAGAAGAACAACACGTGCAAGTAATACTTTTAAAAGAGAACAATCTAGCCAGAATTGGTGTAGCATAATTCTAATACAACTGGCAACACTGGATATGTCTGGCAAAGGCGATGTCTCTACCATGTACGGATAAGTCGAACGTAACGTACAGCGCCACGAACGAAGTTATCAACACCGAAAGCACACAGAAACAATCTATGTACCAGTTTCACCCTCCTCCTTTCTTGAAACGGGCACAAGACCACTGCGCTAGACGATTGCACTGAGTCACCTGCAACGAACACAAAATACGGCACAAAACGAAGCTGTCTGTTGTATGGTGGAGGTGGGTCGGACAAATCCGCAAAGCAGAAATACTGATTGCTTGAAATTATTCGTAACCCATTCAACACATAACATTCAAACTCTTATATATACGAGTCACAATACAAAATAGTACATCTCAATATAGAAAAACTATTTACGTAATTCATATTTCAACTTACATCAAATGAACAATTTACGTACTATAGCTCTCTCTCTCTCTCACTCTCTCTCTTAGATAAATATAAATATAGATATATAGATACATATAGACATATATTTACATATAGTTACAGATAGATTTAGATATAGATATAGAAAGATATAGAAAGAGACATATATGAAGATAGATCTAGGTATAGATAGATTATGTATATATCTATGTAGATAGTTATAAATATAGATTGAAATATATTTCGAGATAGATTGATATAAATATAGGTGAAGAGATAGATAGATATAGATTTATATAAAGAGATAGAGAAATGTAGATATAAATAGTAACTAAGGTATTGATAGAGAAATGTAAATATAGATAGTTAAAATATAGATAAGAATAGATATAGATTAATATAGGGTAACAGTAGTATAAGTCGGAGACGGATTTCTTAAAATTTACAGGAGAAAAGACGAGAAAGTACTTGCGGAATTGTGTTCTTGAGGACTTTCTGGAGCCGGAGATATTTTTTTTTATAATTGTGATACGTATTTTGCCTGTAAATAAGGTATTTTTCGTCAATCATGCATCTCCGTTGAGCGATAGCTCACGCCGCCATTACCGTCGACTACGTGAATCAAACGTTCCGTGCGTTTGGTTATGTAACCCCCTCACAGTGTAGCAACCACGCGGAAGTTTGACAAGATGATGTGTGAGACTCTAGTTTACGTCCTTTTCCAAAGGAATACATGTCATATATCGTTGGAAAGCTTATTTTATAAGTAATTCAACAACGTAAATCCCAAAGCGAGCAAAAATTTCATATCGAGAAAAACCGATGTTGTCCGGATATGCGCAATTGAACGTACTGAGGTATTTTTTAGATGCTGAAGCACATATTTTTTGGGGTGAAATGAGTGCTAATGGAACCTAACCTAACAGGCCTAACCTAACCTCGTAGGCATACCTCGACCCCGTGAATGGATAGTGGGGCTATCGTGAACAGAAAGTGTAAAAAGAAAAAGGTACTTACCCAAAGAGATGCCGGGTGCCGTACCACGATCGCGCACCGCGAACGCAAAGAAGCAATCACCATGCAGATAAGGACGTAAAGTAGAGTCTAGCCTCAATTTTTGCTTAAAAACCTTTTGTGAATAGTTTGTGCGGCATTTATCGGTTCATAAGTTTGGAAACACAGCACATCAGCTAACGATACTGCATATCAGCTGACGATAGACAACGTGAGTCAAGATTTGCCCGCCGAATTAGCAACGACCAATAAATGATTATAATGTTAAAAGTAACGTGTTTTTCTTGGAAAAAAAGTTATGGCCAGCTTGAAAAAACTTCCGCTATGCATATGAGGTAAGTAGCAATGATTTTTATTTGAAAACAACAGAGTTTTATGTGTCTCCGGCTTATACTACTGTTACCTAATATAGATAAGAATAGATATAGATTAATATAGATAGATATAGATAGATAATTATATCTATATCTGTATAGATAGTTATAAATATAAATTGAAATAGATTTAGAGTTAGGTATGTATAGATATGGAAATAGATAGATATAGACATATATGAGAGAGATACATAGAGATATACATAGATGGAGATATAGATATATGAAAGATATAGATAACTTTATAGATTTAGATAGTTATAGATCAATATAGATGTCGATAGATATAGATATTGATAGATTATGTATGTTATCTATGTAGATAGTTATATAAATAGATTGAAATATATTTAGAGATAGATAGATATAAATATAGGTGAAGAGATTGATAGATGTAGATATACATAAAGAGATAGAGAAATGTACATATAAAATGATGTAGAGATACTGATAAATGTAGACATAGATAGATAGTTATAAATTTAAATTGAAATACATGTAAAATTAGATACGTATATATATATATATATATATATATATAAAGATAGATAAATATAGATAAATAGAGATATTGAAAGATATAAATAAATATATCTATATCTATATAGATATTTATAAATATGGTTTGAAGTAGATATATAGATAGATATATATAGATATAGCAATAGATAGATACAGACATAGAAGGTAGAGATTCATTTCCATAGTGAGGTAAACAGATATAAATAGATAATAATACATTTATCTATATTGATAGTTATTAATATAGATTGAAATATTTTTAAAAAGTAAAAGATAGATGTAGTTATAGATAATTTTAGATAGATGTAGGTAGTTACAGATTTAGATAGATATAGATAAATATAGATGTCGATAGATATAATTATAGATATAGATGTGGATAGATGTATATATAGATAGAAAACTACATATAAAATATATATAGATAGATTTAGATATATAGATAGATAGAGATATGGATAGATTTTGATATAGATATAAATCTAGTTAAATGTAGATATATATAGATTATATATAGACCTATGTAGATAGTTATAAATATAGATTGAAATATATATAGAGAAAGATAAATATAAGTATAGATATACAGTTAGATATAGATATATAGTTAGATGAAGATAGAGATAGATTTAGATATAGATATAGAAAGATATAGAAATAGATATATATTAAGATAGATGTAGATATAGATAGATTATGTATATATCTATGTAGATAGTTATAAAAATAGACTGAAATATATTTACAGATAAATAAATTTAAATATAGATATATAGATAGATATAGATATAGAAAGATATACAAATAGATATATATATATATATTAAGACAGATGTAGATATAGATAGATTTTGTATATATCTATGTAGATAGTTATATATGTAGATTGAAATATATTTAGAGGTAGATAAATTTAAATATAGATATATAGATAGATATAGATATATAGTTAGATATATTTATAGATAGATTTTGTATATATCTATGTAGATAGTTATATATATAGAGAGATTGAAATATATTTAGAGGTAGATAGATATAGATAAATATAAAGAGATAGAGAAATATAGATATAAATAGATGAAGAGATATTGATAGAGAAATGTAGACATAGATAGATAATTATATCTATATCTATATAGATAGTCATCAATATAAATTGAAATAGATATAAAATTAGATATGTATAGATATACAAATAGATAGATATAGACAGATGATAGAGATACATAGAGATATAGATAGATATAAATTGATTGAGACATAGATATAGATATATAGATATAGATATAGATATATATATAGATAGATAGATATAGATAGATGTCGATATAAATAGATAGAGATATTGATAGATATAGATAATTATATCTATATATATAGATATAGAAATAGATATAGATACATTTAGATATATAGATAGAAAGAGATGTGGATAGATTTTGATATAGATATAAATTTAGATAAATGTATATATAGATAGGTTATATATATACCTATGTAGATAGTTCTAAATATAGATTGAAATATATATAGACATAGATAAGTATAAATATAGATATAGAGATATGGATATAGAAATATAGATAATTAAGATAAGAATATATACAGATTAATATAGATAAATATTTTTATATATATCAATATAGATAGTTATAAATATAAATTGAAAAAGTTATAGAGTTATATATATGTAGATATAGATATAGATAGATGTAGATATAGATATATAGAGATATCGAAAGTTATTGATATTTATATCTATTTCTATATAGATATTTATTAATATGGTTTGAATTAGATATAGAGATAGATTTACATATATATATATATATATATATAAAGATACAGACATAGACGATAGAGATACATTTTCTTATAGATGTAAATATATATAAATAGATAATTATACTTTTCTCTAAATTGATAGTTATAAATATAGATTGAAATATATAAATAAAGTAAAAGATATTTATAGATATACATAAATTTAGATAGATGTATGTAGTTATAGATTAAGATAGATATAGATAAATATAGATGTAGATCGATAGAAAAAAATAGATATAGATATGGATAAATGTAGATAAAGATCGAAAACTACATATAAAAATAGATATAGATGGATAGATATAGATAGAGTATATATATATAACTATGTAGATAGTTATACATAGATTGAAATATATATAGATATAGAAAAATGTAATTATAGATATATAGATAGATATAGATATATAGATAGATATAGATATATAGTTAGATATAGTTACAGATGATGTAGATATAGATATAGAAAGATATAGAAATAGATATATATTAAGATAGATGTAGATAAGATAAATTTTGATAGATGTAGGTAGTTATATATTTAGATAGATATAGATAGATTTAGATATATAGATACATAGAGATATGGATAGATTTTGATATAGATATAAATTTAGATAAATGTAGATATAGATTGATTATATATATACCTATGTAGATAGTTATAAATATAAATTGAAATATATAAAAATATTGATATATAGATATATAGATAGATAAATAGATATATAGTTAGATATAGTTATAGATAGATATAGAAATATTTAGAAGTAGATACATATTTAGATAGCTGTAGATATAGATAGATTCTGTATATATCTATTTATCGACAGTTATAAATAAGGATTGAAATATATTTAGAGATAGATAGATATAAATATAGGTGAAGAGACAGATAGATATAGATATATATAAAGAGATAGAGTAATGTACATATAAAAAGATGTAGAGATACTGATAGTTAAATGTAGACATAGATAGATAGTTATGTCTATATCTAAATAGATAATTATAAATATAAATTGAAGTAGATATAAAATTAGATATGTAAAGAGATACATAGAGATATAGATAGATGTAAATTGATTTAGATGTATATATATATATATATATATATATATATATATATATATAGATATAGACAAATATATAAAGATAGATAAAAATAGATAGATAGAGATATTGAAAGATATAAATAATTATATCTATATCTATATAGATACTTATAAATATGGTTTGAAGTAGATATAGAGATAGATATATATAGATATAGAAATAGATAAATACAGACATAGAAGATAGAGATTGATTTGCATATAGAGGTAAACAGATATAGATAGATAATAATATATTTATCTATATTGATAGCTATAAGTATAGATTGAAATATTTATAAAAAGTAAAAGATAGATATAGTTATAGAAAATTTTAGATAGATGTAGATATAGATAGAAAACTACGTATAAAAATTTATAGACAGATTTAGATATATAGATAGATAGAGATATGGAAAGATTTTGAAATAGATATAAATGCAGTTAAATGTAGATGTAGATAGATTATATATAGACCTATGTAGATATAAATATAGAATGAAATATATATAGAGATCGATAAATATAAGAATAGATATATAGAAAGATAAAGATATATAGTTAGATAAAGTTAGAGATAGATTTAGATATAGATAGATTATGTATATATTTATGTAGATAGTTATAAATATAAACTGAAATAAATATATAGTACAGGAAGGCAAAATTACGGTTTTGTATATTTTAACTTTTAGTTTCTTAGATATTATACTAGAAGGCAAAAGTTTATGAAGAGAGAAGTAACATGCATTTCCTGAATTAAGCCTACTTTTTAGATCCTCTTTAATATAATTTTCATTTGTTAATATTACTCCTAAGTATTTGAATTTGGAAACTGGTTCAAACGAGTTGTTATCAATAATTAGATTTTGATTATTACCTAACACTTGGTTTCGGCCTGTAAGCATATATATAGTTTTCTCTTTGTTAACTTCCAAACCTATCTCTTTAGCAGTTTTGAAAAATATTTTAGCATTATTCTTAATTGTATTCACATCATCCCCCAGTAAGTCTACGTCATCTGCATATGCTAACAACTGAGTCATACCATTTAATTTTAGTCTTTCTTTAGTTTCTTTCACCTTCCTAACATCATATTCTAAGGCAAAATTAAAGAGCAATGGAGATAATGCATCTCCTTGTTTTAACCCATCATGAATTGTAAATTTGTCAGACATATTAATACCCACACGAATTTTACTTTCTGTTTCACTGGTGCATATTTTTATCATACTAACAAGCTTCTTAGGTATTCCAAACTCTACTATATTATATAATTTATTTCTTTTGGCCGCGGTGGCTCAGTCGGTAACGCGTTTGACTACCATGCTCAAGGTCCTGGGTTCGATCCCCGGCCGGGAATTTTTCTAACGATGGAAGCGACCCCGGCGCCCACCCAGCCCTCGAATAACATGGGTACCTGAGGGAAACCCTGGGGGGTAAAGGCGGTCAGGGGTGTGATGCTGATCACATCACCCCCACTCACGACCGGATCAAGAAAGTGTGGGGCGTTACCCCCACACCCCCTAAACGCCTTCATGGCGTGGTGCTATGCACAGGGGAGCACTTTACTTTTTTTTACTTTATCTCTTTTGACCGAATCATATGCTTTCTTGAAATCAATGAATAGCTGATGGACATTTTGATTATATTCCCACTTTTTTTCAAGTGTCTGTCTGATGTGAAAAATTTGATCTGTAGTTGATCTGTTACGTTTAAATCCACATTGATAATCACCTATAATTTCATTAGCATATGGGGTTAGTCTTGTTAAAATAATGTTAGATAATATTTTATATGTTGTTGAGAGTACAGAAATTCCACGGTAATTGTTGCAGTTCATTTTATCACCTTTTTTAAACACAGGAACAATTATGGATTCTTTCCACTGTTGAGGGATTTTTTCTTTATTCCATATTAAACAAACTAATTTATGAATTTGACATATTAATGAATTTCCACCATATTTAATTAACTCAGCTGGTATTAAATCAATGCCAGGTGATTTGTTATTCTTTAGCCTTTTAATAGCATCTTTAACGTCAGTCAAGTTAGGTTCTGGAACTAAAGGTTCTGCTGTGTGTACTTCATTCACTTCTGATTTATCTCCTACATGGACATTTAAAAGATATATATATATATAGATAGATAAATAGATATATAGTTAGATATAGTTACATATAGATATAGATATAGAAATATTAGAAATAGATATATATTTAGATAAATGTAGATATAGATAGATTATATATATATATATATCTATGTAGATAGTTATAAATATAGATTGAAATATATAAAGAGATAGAGAAATGTAGATATCAATAGACAAAAATTTATTTAAATATAGATATAGATAGATATAAATATTGATAGATAAGGATACATATAATATAGATATAGATACAGATGAATTTAGATATAGAGATATTGATATAGAAATATAGATAAAGATTGACAATAATAGATAAGAATAGATATAGATTAATATAGATAGATAAATATATATATATAGACATGAATTGAAATAGATATAGATTTAGATATGTATTGATATAGAAATAGATAGATATAGACATAGATGATAGAGATACATATATATATATATATAGATAGATGTAGATATAGATATACAGAGATAATGAAAGATATAGATATTTATATCTATTTCTATATAGATATTTATTAATATGGTTTGAATTAGATACAGAGATATATATTTATATAGATATAGATATATAGTTAGATATAGTTACAGATAGATTTAGATATAAATATATAAAGATATAGATATAGATATATATTAAGATAGTTGTAGATATAGATAGATTATGTATATATCTATGTAGATAATTATATATATAGAGATTGAAATATATTTAGAGATAGATATATATAAATATAGGTGAAGAGATAGATAGATATAGATATATATAAAGAGATAAAGAAATGTAGATATAAATAGATGTATAGATATTGATAGAGAAATGTAGACGTAGATAGATAATTATATCTATATCTATATAGATAGTTATAAATATAAATTGAAATAGATATAAAATTATATATGTATTGAAATACAAATAGATAGATATAGACATAAAAGTTCGCTAGACGACGGTAAATTGTCGATAAAATCCTCCAGTGTTTGGAGTTTAGTTTTTACTTCGTTGATGGCCGCATGCAAAGCGTCCGTTTGTAGCTCAGCCTTGATGCTTTCCAACGTAGGGATTTTGAAAGATTGAAACTGTTCGCGCAATTTAGCAATACTAGCGTTCACGCGATCGTAGTCGTCTTGTGTTTTAATGCTCTTGATGATAGTTTGCAGTTCGGTCTGGATGTTGCTTGTTTGGTCCTGCAAGCGTTGTTTCAGCTGTTCAACGTCTGAGGTTTGCGTTTGTTGCAGCTTCAGAAGTTCGTTCTGCAGATTGCCCACACTCAGTGCCAGCTTGTCGAGATTGTCTATCGACGCAAGGTCAGTGTATTTTTGCAGCAGCGATTTTAGCTCTGCATCAATCTTGAGTACAGGGTCCAGGCACTGAGACTGCAAGCTGGCTATCTCGGTCTGGAGGCTGGAGTTGAGCGTGGACTGTAGGGCCTGCAGGTCGCTTCGCAGCTTTTTAACCCTGACGTCGAGCATGAGAAGCTCGTCGCCATGGTCGTCGCGTTTCGTGTGGCCAAAAATATCGTTAGGCATTATTGTTATTTATTATAGGATAGCTAATTTTCATTTCTATGAAAAGAGGGATGAGTTTGTCGTAGTCGTCCAAGAGCTCTATATACAGACGATCGCCAGCAGATACATCGTACGTGGTGGCACTGTTCATCCTATCGTGTTTGATGCGATAGATGTTCCTGCCAGAAGAAATTTTGGCCTCTCCTTTATTCTCGGGATTCATGTCAAACTGCAGTTTGCCGGAGATGGGGAACTGGTAATAATTCAAGTTGTTGTTGAATATGTAGAAAGTCTTGCCCACATCCTCGTCGTACTGGGTCAGGATGCTATTCAAGTGTATAATCAACAAACCGTTGAGTTTAGATAATAGGGAGGGCAACAGGTCCAAGCTCGCAGGTGGCGACGGTGCACTTTGGGCGAATGCCTCCATAGCCTGCTTCCTGAAGCCAAACAGGTTCATAGGCATTGTTATTTTATTTTATATTTAACGATTTGTTTTCGAGCAAGCCAATTTCAGCAATGGTAAAACAAAGCTTCGAGCCTCGTCAGTGTTGCCAATTCCTATTTGTAGGTTAGCTTAGCCAGTGAAAAATCATATAGTGGAATTTTCTTCGGATGGGTTGGCAAAACCCAAGCCTCAAAAAAAAAAGCATCCAATAGAGTTGCCAAATATAAAAAAAACAATAAACCCCCCTCATAAAAAGCTACAGTAAGAGCCCACAGTGTTGCCAACTCTGTGCCCCCAACAGTGTCGCCAAACATAAAGAGTACATGGACCCCTCAGGCCCTTTAATGAAAATTTACAGTGAAAAACCCAGTAGGTTAACAACACTGTCAAAGAATCTACGGTAGTGTTGCCAGATGTAAACAGAGGGCAATAGACCCCCCTCATAAAAAGCTACAGTAAGGGCCCACAGTGTTGCCAACTCTGTCCTCAAAATATACATCATAAAAGGCTACGACGAGCCCCACATGATGATTCGAGCCCCAAATGAGGGCTTAGAAAAGGGCCACTACCACTACTTACAGTTTTTTTTTCTACGTGTTTTTATTTTTTTTCTCAACGGTGTTTGATGCTATGACTCTTCTGATGATATCAATAATTTTTTTTTTTGGTGATGTGAATCTTATGGTGAATGGATTGATGTATTGGTTTTCTACGGATTTTGAAATTTTTAATAAATGATAATTTTTAAATATAACCTCCTCCGGAGCTAGTCGACCATCACCAGAGTGGATCGATTAACTCAAAAAGGGGAATGTAGAGATATGGAGATTATTAAACCGAGAAAACCTCGTCATGGTAATATTCACGGTTGTTTATTTCCTGGAATTGTCCGACCAGCGGGTGATCCCAAGAATGCGCTAACTTTGTAACTTCCGTTAAACAAGGAACTGAAAGGCAAACGCGTGGATGAAAACAAGATCTAGCGCGTTCGAAAGGTTTAACAACCTTTCGAAACCTAAGATTATAAAAGGGAGCTCACTCCCGGAGCTCAGGCTCTTTTGGATTTTTACGCTCATTTGAACTACACCTATCATCGACGCTCTTTTGAATTATTTTTATCATCGACGCTCACATGGATAATTAGTCTCTGATTACTCTACAACACATTAACACTTCTGAACTACGACGACGGAACACGGAGTTACGGCTGCCTAGCATGCTACGAGTCGCAAGGGATTGCTCGGTTTGGTGAGCCAAGGGTCGCAGGATAGAACCTTGGCACCTGTCACAATTCGGTCTGCAAGAAGAATCTGGACAAGAACATCACACACCTACCAGGTATGAACAAGCGTAAATAACCTTTACATTCGCTTTCCATATCTCGACCCTCCTAATCGGAGCAGGTTCAGCTAACAGATATCATTAAGCTCTACCTAAATGTATAATTGAAACTTCCCTGTGACCTCAGATCCCAGGTAAACGGGATTACAACAATATAGAAATAGAAATAGATAGAGACATAGAAGATAGAGATACATTTACATATAGAGGTAAATAAATATAGATAGATAATAATATATTTATCTATATTGATAGTTATAAATATAGATTGAAATATTTATAGAAAGTAAAAGATAGATATAGATATAGATAATTTTAGATACATGTAGGTAGTTATAGATTTAGATAGATATAGATAAATATATATGTCGACAGATATAAATATAGATATAGATGTAGACAGATGTAGATACAGATAGAAAAACTACATATGAAAATAGATATAGATGGAAATATATAGAAAGATTTAGATATATAGGTGGAGATATGGATAGATTTTGATATAGATATAAATTTAGATAAATGTAGATATAGATAGATTATATATAGACCTATGTAGATAGTTATAAATATAGATTGAAATATATTTAGAGATAGATAAATATAAATATAGATAAATAGATAGATATAGATATATAGTAAGATAAATTTACAGATATATTTAGATCTACATATAGAAAGATATAGAAGAAGTAGATATAGATAGATTATGTATATATCTATGTAGATATTTATAAATATAAATTGAAATAGATAAGAGTTGGATATATATAAATATAGAAATATATAGATATTGAGATAGATGATAGAGATACATAGAGATATAGATAGATATAAGTTAATTTAGATATAGCTATTGATATAGATATATATATAGATAGATAGATATAAACAAATATATAAAGACAGATAAATGTAGTTAGATGTAGATAAATGTAGATATAGAGAGATAGAGATATTGAAAGATATAGATAATTATTTCTATATCTATATAGATATTTATAAATATAGATTTAAATATTTATAGAAAGTAAAAGATAGATATAGATAATTTTAGATAGATGTAGGTAGTTATAGATTTAGATAGATATAGATAAATATAGATGTCGATAGATATAAATATAGATATAGATGTGGATAGATGTTGATATAGATATATTATATATATACCTATGTAGATAGTTATAAATATAGATTGAAATATATTTAGAGATAGATAGATATAAATATAGATATATAGATAGATAAATAGATATAGATATACAGAGATACTGAAAGATATAGATAGTTATATCTATTTCTATATAGATATTTATTAATATGGTATGAATTAGATACAGATATAAATATATATATATATATATATATATATATATATATATATATATATAAATTGATACAGACATAGACGATAGAGATACATTTAAATATAGATGTAAATAGATATATAGATAATTATACCTATATCTATATTGGTAGTTATAAATATAGATTGAAATATATAAATAAACTAAAATATATTTATAGATATAGATATATTTAGATAGATGTATGTATTTATAGATTTAGATAGATATAGATATAATTAGATTTAGTTATAGATATAAATTTTGTCGGTAGATGTAGATCGATAGAAAAATAGATATAGATATGGATAGATATAGATAACGAAAGAAAAGCTACATATAAAATAGATATAGATTGATAGATATAGATAGATTATATATATACCTATGTAGATAGTTATATATATAGATTGAAATATACCGCATGAGCCACCTAAAAGTACCACCTGAAATAGCGAAGAAACCAGAAACAGTTGCGATATTTGCGGGAAACAATAATATCAAATGGGGCTCGTAAATCGGAGGTATGGGGGTGGGTCGAAAAATATCGACA
The DNA here is from genome assembly GCF_977018435.1 of Lepisma saccharinum. Lineage (NCBI taxonomy): Eukaryota > Metazoa > Arthropoda > Insecta > Zygentoma > Lepismatidae > Lepisma > Lepisma saccharinum. The sequence goes on along the minus strand of NC_139230.1, from coordinate 63,839,654 downwards.
AATGGGGCATCTGGAGCAAAGTCATATTTTTTTTAATGGAACGATATACAATAACATGCATAATATAAAAGAGCACACGCAGAGAAACACAACGCCGTTGGTCTCATGCATCTACTGCACATAGGAACGAAGATATGGCCATGCGAAAATATGTAAACAAACTAACAAGTGGCCCACTTGACCGTCAGTACCACGGCATGTAAGACTTCTCAGGTGCCTGACAGAACTGCCTTTACGCTGAGCAAGTTTTGATAGCAGGTCCACGAGATCGTGTTAGTTCATAGCAAGCAGTCGTAGTGGTAAGAGCGAAGATTATGGTGTTCACAAACATAGAAAAAGCGGACATGATCCTGATTTATGGGGAATGCCGAAAGAATGCCTCAGAAGCCTACCGTGTGTACGCAGAGAGATATCCGGACAGACGACAGCCATCTCGACGTCTGTTTGTTAAGTTATTTATTAAATTAAGAGACACCGGAAGTGTAACACCACGAGCACGTGTGCGGGACAAGCCAACTACAGGTGAGGCAGGTGCAACAAATGTTCTTGCCGCTGTTGCTGTGAATCCGCACGTTAGCTTCCGTGAAATTGCCAGGGATGCTGGGATGAGTCAGCGAAGTGTATTGCGCATTCTGCACACACACAAGTTTCACCCATATCATATCTCCCTCCATCAGGAACTTCACGGGAATGATTTTGTGGACCGTGTTCGGTTTTGCACATGGATGTTACGACACGACACACCCGATTTGTCATTTATCCTCTTCACTGACGAGACAACTTTTACCAATCATGGAAATGTCAACCTAAGGAACATGCACTATTGGTCGGTGACAAATCCACATTGGCTTCCCCAAGTGGAACGCCAGCGCCCATGGAGTGTGAACGTGTGGTGTGGTATAGTGGGTGAACATCTCATTGACCGTTTTTTTATACAAGGGACACTGAATGCTGACCGATACATACAGTTTTTACAACATGAACTGCCTGTACTATTGGAGGACATACCACTTCAGGAGGGAAATGTGGTTCCAACATGACGGGTGCCCAGCTCACAGTGCAAGACGCGCTAAAGCATGTGTGGAAAATACATTTCCAAATCGTTGGATTGGACGTGGAAGGCCTGTCAAATGGCCAGCTCGTTCCCCAGATTTTACACCGTTAGACTTTTTCCTGTGGGGAAAGCTGAAGGACATTGTCTACCGGGATGTGCCAACATCTCCAGAGGATATGCAACACCGCATTACTGCGGCCTGTAGGGACATTCCCTACGAGATGCTACATTCTGTGCAACGATCGTTGCGTGGGCGGCTCGTTGCCTGTATCGCAGCTGACGGCCACCACTTTGAACACACACTTTGACAGGTTTTCGCTTCTTACGCAGTGGTTCTTCGTCATACTGTCATGGTCATTTTCATTATGCTGTAACACTGTCAAATACATGGTGCTGACGATGTCTACTGTATTTTTTCTTCCTTTAACACGTTCTGTCTTCATCTTGTCCAATGGCTTCCGACATCTCACACTTGTACATGCCGGGGTGTTGACGGCCAAGTGGGCCACTTGTTAGTTTGTTTACATATTTTCACATGGCCATATCTTCGTTCCTATGTGCAGTAGATGCATGAGGCCAACGGCGTTGTGTTTCTCTGCGTGTGCTCTTTTATATTATGCATGTTATTGTATATCGTTCCATTTAAAAAATATATGACTTTGCTCCAGATGCCCCATTTGTCGATATTTTTCGACCCACCCCATACCTCTGATTTACGAGCCCCATTTGATATTATTGTTTCCCGCAAACCTCACATCGCTACTGTTTCTGGTTTCTTCGCTATTTCAGGTGGTACTTTTAGGTGCCTCACGCGGTATATAGAGATAGGAAAATATAAATATAGATATATAGTTAGATATAGTTACAGATAAATTGAGATATAGATATAGAAAGATATAGAAATAGATATATATTAAGATAGATGTAGATATAGATAGATTATGTATATATCTATGTAGATAGTTATAAATATAGATTGAAATATATTTAGAGATAGATAGATATAAATATAGGTGAAGAGATAGATAGATATAGATATATATAAAGAGATAGAGAAATGTAGATATAAATAGATAAACAGATATTGATAGAGAAATGTAGACATAGATAGATAATTATATCTATATCTACAGGGTGGCTCAATAAGTCACTTAACACCCCCAGTACAATTCCACTGCACCGCGAAACATGGAAATGGTGGTGACCAATCGTTATCAGGCCAAGCGGGAACCACGTTGACACCACCCACACGGTCGGCTGCCATCTTGAATTCAACTTCTGAATTTTAAATGGGAAGGGGGCTAGAATTTCACGAGAAATGCAATGGTGAAGGGTTTTTCGACGTATTTTTAACCAGTAGAAAGTTATGACTAAATTCTTGTACCAATTTGCTTCTTTTCGATATGTTAGAAAAATGCCTTAAAATTTGTTTAGCGCTTCGGTAATGCATCGAGATCAAAGTGACGTATATGGAGAGACATTCGCATGCCATTGCTCATTATTTTAATCGGATACATCCATGAAGAGCTGTGCGTTATGAATGGTTGTCGCGAACAATTTACAGTGTGACGCTTTCATTGAATTAAAAGTCCTTCACAGTGACAAGGCTAATTTATAAATATGAATTGAAGTAGATATAGAGTTAGATATGTATAGATATAAAAATAAACACATATGGACATAGATGATAGAGATACATAGAGATATAGATAAATATAAATTGATTTAGAAATAGATATAAATATATATATATATATATATATATATATATATATAAATATAGATATATGGATAGAGAAATGTAGACATGGATAGATAATTATATCTATATCTATATAGATAGTTATGAATATAAATTGAAATAGATATAAAATTAGATATGTATAGATATACAAATAAATATATATAGACATAGATGATAGAGATACATAAAGATACAGATAGATAACAATATTTTTATCTATATTGATAGTTATAAATATAGATTGAATTATTTATAGAAAGTAAAAAATAGATATAGATAATTTTACATAGATGTTTTTAGTTATAGATTTAGATAGATATAGATAAATGTAGATGCCGATAGATATAAATAAATATATAGATGTGGATAGATGTAAATATAGATAGAAAAACTACATATAAAAATACATATAGATGGATAGATATAGATATATTTAGATATACAGATAAGTAGAGATATGGATATAGAAATATAGATAAAGATAGACAAAAATAGATAAGAATAGATATAGATTAATATAGATAGATATTTTATATATATCTATATAGATAATTATATATATAAATTGAAATAAATTTAGAGTTATATATATGTAGATATAGAAATATATAGATATAGACATAGATGATAGAGATACATATAGATATAGACAGATAGATAGATATCGATAGCTATAGATAGATGTAGATATAGATATATAGAGATATTGAAAGATATTGATATTTATATCTATTTCTATATAGATATTTATTAATATGGTTTGAATTAGAAATAGAGATAGATTTATATATATATGTAGATAAAGAAATAGATAGATACAGACATAGAAGATAGAGATACATTTACACATAGATGTAAATATATATTAGAAAATTATACCTGTTTCTATATTGATAGTTATAAATTTAGATTGAAATATATAAATAAAGTAAAAGATATTTATAGATAAATTTAGATAGATGTATGTAGTTAAAGATTTAGATAGATATAGATAAATATAGATGTAGATGGATAGAAAAATATATATAGATATGGATAGATGTAGATAAAGATAGACAAACTTCATATAAAAATAGATATAGATGTAGATATAGATAGATTATGTATATATCTATGTAGATAGTTATAAATATAGACTGAAATATGTTTAGAGATAGATAGATATAAATATAGGTGAAGAGATAGATAGATATAGATAGATAATAATATTTTATCTATATTGATAGTTATAAATGTAGATTGAAATATTTATAGAAAGCAAAAGATAGATATAGATAAATTTTGAAAGATGTAGGTAGTTATAAATTCAGATAAATGTAGATATAGATTTATTTATATATATATATATATACCTATGTAGATAATTATAAATATAAATTGAAATATATATAGATATAAATAAATATAAATATATATATAGTTAGATATAGTTTCAGATAGATATAGATATAGAAATATATAGAAATATATATATATATATATATATATATATATATATATATATATATATATATATATATAGATAGATAGATAGATAGATAGATGTAGATATAGATAGATTATATATATATATATATATATGTAGATAGTTAAAAATATAGATTGAAATATATTTATAGATAGATAGACATAAATATACGTGAAGAGATAGATATATATAAAGAGATAGAGATGATATGTGATATCAATAGATATAAATTTAGGAAGATATAGATGTAGATAGATATAAATTTTGATATATCAAAATACATATAATATATATATATATATATATATACAGATGAATTTTGATATAGAGATATTGATATAGAAATTTAGTTAAAAATGGACAAAAAATAGATAAGAATAGATATAGATTAATATAGATAGATAATTATATATATATGTATATACAGGGTGTCGCAAAACTCTTTCAACAACGCTTGGGTGCTGGAAGATATCATAAAAACAAGTACATTTTCCCTATAAAGTTTACCTCGAAAGCACTTAGTTTCTGCGCTATAAGCGCTTAAAATCTATCCTGTACGTATGCAACCCAACACAGCAAACGCTTGCTCTGACATAACTACCAGGGGCGCGTCGCAGGGTTGCCAGTAGCTTTCCTCGTTAAAAGTGACGACTTGAAAACAACAACTTGGGAGTCTTGCCTGAGCAAAATCCAAAACATTAATGATACTTGCGATGTTGTAAGAAGCATTGAGAGTATTTATAAACTGACCAAGACAAATAATGGGCAGACTTAAATTCAAGATTACTCATTCTAAAGATATTTATAAATATGGTTTGAAGTAGATATAGAGATAGATATATATAGATATAGAAATAGATAGATACAGATATAGAAGATAGAGATACATTTACATAAAGATATAAATATATATATATGTAGACAATAATATATTTATCCATATTGATATTTATAAATATATATTGAAATATTTATAGAAAGTAAAAGAGAGATATAGATATAGATAAATTTAGATAGATGTAAGTAGTTATAGATTTAGATAGATTAGATACATATAGATGTCGATAGATATAAATATATATGTGGATATATGTAGATATAAATAGAAAAACTACATAAAAAATATATATAGATGTATAGATATAGATACATTTAGATATATAGATAGGTAGAGAATTGGATAGATTTTGATATAGATATAAATTTAGATAATTGTAGATATAGATAGATTATATATATACCTATGTAGATAGTTATAAATAAAGATTGAAATATATATAGAGATACATAAATATATATATATAGAGAGATGAAGATATATATATATATATAGAGAGATATTGAAAGATATTGATATTTATATCTATTTCTATATAGATATTTATTAATATGGTTTGAATTAGATATAGAGATAGATTTATATATATATAGATATAGAAATAGATAGATACAGACATAGACGATAGAGATACATTTACACATAGATGTAAATATATATCAATAGATAATTATACCTATTTCTAAATTGATAGTTATAAATATAGATTGAAATATATAAATAAAGTTAAAGATATTTATAGTTATAGATAAATTTAGATAGATGTATGTAGTTATAGATTTAGATAGATATAGATAAATATAGATGTAGATCGATAGAAAAATAGATATAGATATGGATAGATGTAAATAAAGATATAAAACCTACATATAAAAATAGATATAGATAGATTATATATATACCTATGCAGAAAGTTATATGATAGTTATAGATTGAAATATATATAGAGATAGATTAATATAAATATAGATATAGAGATTAAGATATAGAAACATAGATAAAGATATACAAAAATAGATAAGAATAGATATAGATTAATATAGATAGATATTTTTATATATATTTATAAAGGTAGTTATAAATATAAATTGAAATAGATTTAGAGTTATATATATGTAGATATAGAAATAGATAGATACAGACATGGACGATAAAGATACATTTACACATAGATGTAAATATATATAGATGGATAATCATACCTATATCTATATTGATAGTCATAAATAAAGATTTAAATATACAAAGGAAGTAAAATATATTTTTAGATATAGATAAATTTAGATAGATGTATGTAGTTATAGATTTAGATAGATATAGATATAATTAGATTTAGATATAGATATAAATTAAGATAGATGTAGATATAGATAAATTACGTATGTATCTATGTAGATAGTTATATATATAGATTGAAATATATTTAGAGATAGATAGATATAGATATACAAATTGATAGATATAGACATAGATGATAGAGACACATAGAGATAGAGATAGATATAAATTGATTTAGATGTAGATATAGTTATATATAGATAGATAGATATAGACAAATATATAAATATTTATATCTCTCTCTCTCTCTCTCTCTCTATATATATATATATATATATATAGATATTTATAAATATGGTTTGAAGTATATATATATATATATATATATATATATATAGGAATAGATAGATACAGACATAGAAGATAGAGATACATTTACATACAGAGGTAAATAGATATAGATAGATAATAATATTTTTATCTATATTGATAGTTATAAATATAGATTGAATAATTTATAGAAAGTTAAAAATAGATATAGATAATTTTAGAAAGATGTAGGTAGTTATAGATTTAGATACATATATATAAATAAAGATTAAGATAGATATAGATAAATATAGATGCCGATAGATAGAAATATAGATATACAGGGTGTGGATAAAAGTCTTGACCGGGCTAAATATCTCATAAACCGGGTTTGTGTGTGATCGGATGTCAGTTGGTATCTATGTTAGTGGGAGGGGGAAACGTTATGACGTGGTTAATGTGGTCGTCCGCCATCTTGGTGGCGGCCATCTTGGATTCAACTTTCTTATTTCAAATGGCAACATGGTCGTGTGACATATCAACAAACATTAGCTTTTCAAGAGGAATCGAATGGTGAAGTTAGTTTTTCAGTAACATCAACGGTGTTGAAGTTATTCGCGAATTTAGGGTACAACGTGTTAGATTTTGTATGTCATTTGTATGATATGTGAAGCGTTGTATGACACAAAAACTGACTGTGTTTCATTTTTTTCACAGGTAGGACCATAACATGTTAACTCGTGAGGAGAGAATTGAAATCATCCTTTCTGCTGGAGGACGCAGTTCAGCAGTAATAGCAGCTGACTTCAACGAGCAGCATCCTAATCGCGATCCCGTGACGGACAGTGCTGTGCGAAAACTAATCCGCAAATTTCGTGCAACGGGAAATGTGGACGATTTACCTCGATCAGGACGACCACGAACTGCGACTGATTCAGACACATCAGCAGCCGTATTGGGAGTATTGGTGAAGAGTCCGTCAAAGAGTGTGAGACGTCTATCATGTGAACATAATGTTAGTGTCAAACGTGTTCAAAGAATCCTGAAAAGGGAAAAGTGGCACCCTTACAAATTACAGCTGAAACAGAAATTGTCAGAGGATGACCCTGGTAGACGAATTGAGTTTTGTAAATGAGCGTTGGCCCAGATTGCACGTGACCCATTGTTCCCTCATAACATTGTTTTCAGTGATGAGGCAAATTTCTACGTCACAGGCGAAGTGAACAAGCAAAATGTTCGGTACTGGGCAGACACAAATCCCAATTGGATAGATGCAACCAAAATGCAAGGTGGTGGTAAGGTTATGGTGTGGTGTGGTATATGGGGTGTTAAACTTATTGGACCTATCTTCATCGATGGAAACCTGGATGCTGCAAAGTATGAAGATATGCTGGAAAGCACTGTTATGCCACTTTTGTTAAATGAAGAAGGGGCATTTCCTCCATATTGGCAACAGGATGGCGCACCTCCACATTATGGTCGTGATGTTGTAAGGTGGCACAATGAACAGTTTCCCGGTAGCTGGATAGGTCGGCGTGGACCAGTTGATTGGCCTGCACGGTCTCCCGACTTGACACCCTTAGATTTCTATCTTTGGGGGCACCTTAAAGCTATTGCGTATCAATGCAAAATTACCAACGTTGCCCACCTAAAAATGAGAATAATTGAGGCCTGTGAACAAATAACACCTGCTGTGCTTCGTAAGGTACACGAAAATTGGGTTGCACGTTTACGTATGTGCATACAAGAGAACGGCGGACATGTGGAACATGTCCTGTAACTGGTAATATCCTAATGTGGTGCTTCTCTCTTATGATTACAGAGTTTCTTGTACTTATTGGTGTTTTTTTACCTTCTCTTTCTCTTGTCCTTCAATTCGTAACCGCCCCCAGAACCACATTGCACATAACCAAAATCTAACACATTATACCCTAAATTCGCGAATAACTTCAACACCGTTGATGTTACTGAAAAACTAACTTCGCCATTCGATTCCTCTTGAAAAGCTAATGTTTTTTGATATGTCACACGACCATGTTGCCATTTGAAATAAGAAAGTTGAATCCAAGATGGCGGACGACCACATTAACCACGTCATAACGTTTCCCCCTCCCACTAACATTGATACGAACTGACATCCGATCACACACAAACCCGGTTTATGAGATATTTAGCCCGGTCCAGACTTTTGACCACACCCTGTAGAAGTGGATAGATGTTGATATAGATAGATTATATATATACCTATGTTGATAGTTATATATATAGATTGAAATATATATATATAGAAAAATATAAATATAGATATATAGATAGATATAGTTACAGATAGATGTAGATATAGATATAGAAAGATATAGAAATAGATATATATTAAGATAGATGTAGATATAGAGATATAGATAAATTTTGATAGATGTAATGAGTTATAGATTTAGATAGATATAGATAAATATAGATGTCGATAGATTTAAATGTAGATATGGATAGATGTAGATATAAATGGAAAAACTACATATAAAAAAGATATGGATGGATAGATATAGATAGATTAAGATATATAGATACATAGAGATATGGATAGATTTTGATATAAATATAAATTTAGATAAATGTAGATATAGATAGATCATATATTTACCTATGTAGACAGTTGTAATTATAGATTCAAATATATATAGAGATAGATAAATATAAATATAGATAGATGTAGATATATATATATAGAGAGATATTGATAGATATTGATATTTATATCTATTTCTATATAGATATTTATTAATATGGTTTGAATTAGATATAGAAATAGATAGATACAGACATAGACGATAGAGATACATTTACACATAGATGTAAATATATATAAATAGATAATTATACCTATTTCTAAATTGATAGTTATAAATATAGATTGAAATATATAAATAAAGTAAAAGATATTTACAGATAAATTTAGATAGATGTATGTAGTTATAGCTTAAGATAGATATAGATTAATATAGATGAAGATCGATAGAAAATAGATACAGATATGGACAGATGTAGATAAAGATAGAAAAACTGCATATACAAATAGATATAGACGGATATATATAGATATATTATATATATACCTATGTTGATAGTTATATATATAGATTGAAATATATATCGACATAGAAAAATATAAATAAAGATATATAGATAGATATAGATATATATAGTTAGATATAGTTACAGATAGATGTAGATATAGAAAGATATAGAAATAGATATATATTAAGATAGATGTAGATATAGATAAATTTTGATAGATATAGGTAGTTATAGATTTAGATAGATATAGATAAATATAGATGTCGATAGATATAAATATAGATATGGATAGATGTAGATATAAATAGAAAAACTACATATAAAAATAGATATGGATGGATAGATATAGATAGATTAAGATATGTAGATACATAGAGATATAGATAGATTTTGATATAAATATAAATTTAGATAAATGTAGATATAGATTGATTATATATACCTATGTACATAGTTGTAAATATAAATTGAAATATATATAGATATAGATAAATATAAATATAGATATATAGAAAGACAAATAGATATATAGTTAGATATAGTTACAGATATTGGTATAGAAATATTTAGAAATAGATATATATTTAGATAGATGTAGATATAGATAGATATATATATATATATATATATATATATATATATATATATATATATATATATATATATATATATGTAGATAGTTATAAATATAGATTGAAATAAATTTAGAGATAGATAGATATAAATATAGGTGAAGAGAGAGATAGATAATAATAATAGTTTATTTTAAGTGTTGAGCACAGTATGAAACCTAATACAGCACTAAGTCAAATACAAAAGTACAAAGTTACACGAATAAAATACATAAGCTGTAGAATAACATAACATAACAAGTTGGCATATTTACACTTCAAGTTACAGTTTTCAATGAGATCTATTATATTTCTGATACTAATAATTGTTTATTGTTATATAATATTGTGCAATTAACTGTGTATTGTTCTAATAATAATAATGATCATATTTATTGAAGTGATGATAACGATTAAACAACCACTATATTATTCAAAATTTAAAAAATTGAATACATAATTATAAAATAAAACAGTGGATCCTACAATTTTATGCATCAACATAAATTCGAATTGTAGGTTTCAACAAGATCAGCTACTAAACCTCTTGCCTTTTTAGGCATGTGAGAATTGAGATATACCTATGGGAATATCTGGGAATTTTATAAGCTATATTATTCAAAAAGTATTCACTGTCAACTTGGAAATTTAATATCTTCTCTACAAAATTTAACCTTTTCATATTTCTTCTTTCTTCTAAGGAAAACATATTCAACTGTGATAACCATTCAGAGTAATGTTGGTCATAGTATTTTTTAAACTTTGTGCATAATAACCTGATAAAAAGTTTTTGAACTGATTCAACTTTCTGAAGGTGACTGGTTGCAGTCAGAAACCATAATTAATTTGCATATTCAAGAATAGTGGCCGCGGTGGCTCAGTCGGTAACGCGTCTGACTACCATGCTCAAGGTCCCGGGTTCGATCCCCGACCGGTTCAAATCCGGGAACTTTTCTAACGGTGGAAGCGGCCCCGGCGCCCACCCAGCGTCGAATAACATGGGTACCTGGGGGAAACCCTGGGGGGGGGTAAAGGCGGTCAGGGGCGTGATGCTGATGACATCACCCCCACTCATGACCGGATCAAGAAAGTGTGGGGCGTTACCCCCACACCCCCTATACGCCTTCATGGCGTGGTGCTATGCACAGGGGAACACTTTACCTTTTTTTTTACCTTTTTTTATTCAAGAATAGGACGAACTATCGTTTTATACAGGACTATTAAGGTATCTTCCTTTTTAAAAACTTTCCACGAGAAAAATATATAACGAAGCATTCTCTTTGCTCTTCTGCAAATTTATGAAATGTGCAACATCAAATATGAGAGAAGAGTCTATTACTATTCCTAAGTCTTTATGACTGTCGCACACTTGGATTTTATTTTCATAAATAAAATAGTTGGAGACTATATAATGAACTTTCTTAGTACATCTTAAAACTTTACACTTTTTCAAGTTAATTTCCATTTCATTAATCTTGCACCAATATGTCATTCTATCGAGATCAGCCTGAAGTTGAGCGACATCATTATTTGTTAAAATACTCTTAAAATTTTTTATATCATCTGCATATAGTAAACATGTGCTAGATTTAAAACATCATGTAACATCATTGATAAAAACAGCGAACAGAATTGGGCCGAGTGGCGACCCATGAGGTACTCCACAAAGTATTTCTTTTTTAGAAGAATTTGTTTCACCAATCTTAACAGAGAAACTTCTATTTACTAAAAAATTGGAAAACCATTTCAGAAATCGTGGTGATAATCCCATTTGGTCGAGTTTGTAAATTAAAAGCTGATGGCTGACACTATCAAAGGCTTTAACCAAGTCAATAAATAAAATATCGGTCTGGGATTGCTTCCTAATGTTAGATTTAAGAGAGTCTATTAAAACCAATAAATTTGTGATAGTAGACCTTTTTCTAAAAAATCCATGCTGGTTTCCATCAATATATTGTTTAAAAGAAAATGACAAATAGTCAGCAATTATGTGTTCAAAAACCTTTGCCATGGAATTTAATATAGTAATTGGTCTATAATTATTAAGATCATTGGCTTTTCCATCTTTGTTTTTAGTTACAGGTACAATAAACACATTTTTCCAGATATCTGGAAATATTCCAGAAGTAAGTGACATTTTGTAAATTTTAGTTAACAATGGTACAAAAACATCTTTGTTTGCTTTCAAAATAAAATTAGGTATGCCATCAGGACCTATTGAAGACCTTCCTTTTAATTTGTAAATTGTATCACTTACATCCTTTTCCGAGATAACAGGTACATCAATTAAGTTGGTGTATGAATGAAGATTAATATTTTTAAAATTTACATGACTTCTGTTTGAGGAAGATTTGTGAAAAAGCTCACTAAAAGCATTAGCAATATCATATTCATTGAACAGTACATCATTATCATATATAATTTCAGTGATAGTATTTTCTCTCTTCTTTCTATTAAAGTGAAACCAAAAAGCATTCTTGTCACCATTAACATTGTTTTCTAAGGAGGAGTAGTAATGCTCCTTAACATTAGAATATTCCTTTTTAACATATTTCCTTAATTGGGAATAAGTACTGTAATATACACAATTATTTGTAAGTTTAAATTTATCATGATACCTTCTCTTTTTATTGATCATTCTCTTTAGTTTCCTTGTCATCCAAGGCAGTTGATTGTTTGTTCTTTTAACTTTTGAAGGAATATTGTTTTTTAATATTGCATACACATTAGTAGTCAGTTCCATAACAGATTGTTGTACATCATTAGATATTTCAACCATATATGGTAAATGCAACAATTCATTATAAACATTCACATAATCACCTCTGGTGAAATTAAGACATCTATAAATATTATTTTCCCTTGTATCTATATTCTCTTTTTTAGACCTATCCAATTCAAAATAAAATGAAAACGGTGGATGAAACTTATCAATTTTAGATAAAGGATGTTCATTAAAACTTATGTTACAAGTGGAAATGTTAGTAAGTAGAAGATCTAAAACATTAAAAGGCAGTGAAGGGTTATACGATACATTGTGCTGAATTAGATTTGAAAGTGTTGCGATTTCAACAATTTTTTCAGCCTTTCTTTTAACATAATAATTAGAGCAATACAAATTTCCAGTAGCCCAGTCAATTCCACCAGCATTAAAATCTCCAACTAAAATTATTTTATTGTGTTTCATTAACATCTCTTGAACTACCCAATCAAAGTAGTTTGCAAACAAGTCACAGTTTAAATCAGGTGGCAAGTAATGCAATCCTATTATGGTTGGATCAGAATTATTTGACATTAATTTTACCCAAATTACATCCAATTCTGTAAAAGGTGATTCCAAGATCATAAACTGAACCTTGTTTTTAATAAATAAAAGACAACCACCACCACCAGATTTCTGTTTGTTTAAATCCAGATTTCTATCTTTTCTTATCATATTAATAAATACATTGGATCTAAATCTATAAAATAATCTCTATCTTGTTTACACCAACTTTCTGTAAGAAAAATTATGTCATAATTTTCAATATTTATATTGCTTACTAATGTTTCAAATTTGGTGTTAATTCCTCTAACATTCTGATAAAAACATTTAATCATATTATTACTAAGGAAAGACAAACTTAGTTTTTTGAAGTTGAGTTTTCTCCAGACTTACTGTTACTATTTGTATCAGATACACTTTTGTTTTTGTTGGTAACTATATTGTCATTTTTCAATTCACCATAAAACCGTGTTACTAATACCCCTTTAGGCCAGATATTTTCATCGAATAGTACATCATAGTCATCCTGGGAAACAGATACATGAAAAGAAAAGTAAGAATCATATTTAGTTTTCAGCCTTGTACATACCATTTTCTTTACGGAAGAAGTTTCAGCAATATATTGCTGAAGGTCAGAATTTGAAACTTCAGGATGAAGTCGAGTCACAAATAGAGCTCTCTGATAAAAAACTTTCCGTGGCACTGCTAACCTAGTAGATGGATTCTGACCTTGCACTGATATCTTCACGTCATTCACCTGTTTGTTTACATTTTGCAAGGTCGAAGCTTGACGAGTGTTTTTGGAACCAGATGCATTTAAAACCTGTTTGTTTTCTATCGACTGCACTGATTGACCCAGAAACTTATCAGATCCCTTATCTGTGTGAGTTTTGTGAGCTACTGTAGATAAAGGTAAACAAGGAGTACTGCGGGGCATTCCGATTGTGTTTTGTTTTTCTTTCGGGAGATTCGTTTGAATTACGTGTGCATAAGTGTTTTGTAGATTCTTTTTTTCTTCTGTTTTCATTAGTACTTCATTCTGTTCTTTCAATACAATCACTTCGGCTTTAAGAGACTGAATTTGATCACTTAAATTCTGCACTGTCGAGATCAATGTTGACATAATGTCTTTAACATGGCAGCAACTGAAACAGTTTACATTACCTGGCTTTTGTCCTCCAAGTTGATGTTCTTGATCAATATCATCTTCATCACTATTATCACTATGTATTGCCATTTCTTCATTATTTTCTCTATTTATGTCCATGTTCTCATTGGCACTATCGCGAGCAGCTACACGATTCACCGGAACGGGTCGTGGCGTCACAGGAGTTTCATCGCTACGCTGTTGTAAACATTTCGTACATTTATAGGTAGATATGTCGTTCACCATAAAAAATTCAACTTCATATTTAGAAAGTTTCAAACATGGTTTAACGTGAAACCTTGTATTACACAGACAGCATGCCAATACCTGTTGCTTTCCATAAATTCCTTTGGAGCAAATACCACAGCGATCAGAGGCAGGCGCCATGTTGAATCCAAAAAAAAGATAGATATAAATATAGATGAAGAGGGAGATAGATATAGATATATATAATGAGATAGAGAAATGTAGATATCAATAGATATAAATTTAGTTAAATATAGATGTAGATAGATATAAATATTGATAGATAAGGATACATATAATATAGATAGAGATAAAGATGAATTTAGTTATAGAGATATTGATATAGAAATATAGATAAAAGTATTCAAAAATAGATAAGAATATATATAGATTACTATAGATAGATAATTATAGATAGATATATATAGATAGTTATAAACATGAATTGAAATAGATATAGAGTTAGATATGTATAGATATAGACATAGATGATAGAGATACATATAGATATAGATATATAGATATATATAGATATAGATTTACAGAGATACTGAAAGATATAGATACTTTTATCAATTTCTATATAGATATTTATTAATATGGTTTGAATTAGATACAGAGATAGATATATATATATAGATATAGAAATAGATAGATACAGACATAGACGATAGAGATACATTTACATATAGATGTAAATAGATATAGATAGATAATTATACCTATATCTATATTGATAGTTATAAATATAGATTGGAATATATTTAGGGATAGATAGATATAGATATATTAAAAGAGATAAAGAAATGTAGATATAAATAGATGTAGAGATATTGATAGAGAAATATAGACATAGATAGATAATTATATCTATAACTATATAGATAGATATAAATATAAATTGAAACAGATATAAAATTATATATGTATAGAAATAAAAAATAGATACATATGGACATAGATGATAGAAATACATAGAGATATAGATAGATATAAATTGCTTTAGATGTAGATATTGATATAGATAAAGATAGATAGATATAGACAAATATATAAAGATAGATAAATATAGATAGATATAGATAGATAGAGATTTTGAAAAATATAGATAATTATATCAGTATTTATATAGATATTTATAAATATAGTTTGAAGTAGATATTGAGATAGATATATATATAGATATTGAAATAGATAGATACAGACATAGATGATAGACATACATTTACATATAGAGGTAAATAAATATAGATAGATAATAATATATTTATCTATATTGATAGTTATAAATATCGATTGAAATATTTATAGAATGTAAAAGATAGATATAGATATAAAAATAATTTTAGATAGATGTAGGTAGTTATAGATTTAGATAGATATAGATAAATATATGTCGATAGATATAAATATAGATATAGATGTGGAATGATGTAGATATAGATAGATTATATATAGACCTATGTAGATGGTTATAAATAAAGATTGTAATATAAATATGTAAATATAAATATAGATTGAAATATATATAGAGATAGATAAATATAAATATAGATATAGAGATATTGATATAGAAATATAGATAAAGATAAACAAATAATAGATAAGAATAAATATAGATTAATATAGATAGATATTTTATATATATATCTATGTAGATAGTTATAAATATAAATTAATAATAGATTTAGAGTTATAGATATGTAGATATATCAATAGAAAGATATAGACATAGACGAGAGAGATACATTTACACATAGATGTAAATATATATATAAATAGATAATTATACCTATTTCTAAATTGATAGTTATAAATATAAATTGAAATATATAAATAAAGTAAAAGATATTTACAGATAAATTTAGATAGATGTATGTAGTTTTAGATTTAGATAGATATAGATAAATATAGATGTAGATCGATAGAAAAATAGATAGAGATATGGATAGATGTAGATAAAGATAGAAAACCTACATATAAAAATAGATATAGATAGATTATATATATACCTATGTAGATAGTTATATATATAGATTGAAATATATATAGAGATAGAAAAATGTAAATATAGATATATATAGATATAGATATAGATATATAGTTAGATATAGTTACAGATAGATGTAGATATAGATAAATTTTGATAGATGTAGGTAGTTATAGATTTAGATAGATATAGATAAATATAGATGTCGATAGATATAAATATAGATATGGATAGATGTAGATATAAATAGAAAAACTACATATAAAAATACATATATATGGAAAGATATAGATAGATTAAGATATATAGATACTTATAGATATGGATAGATTTTGATATAGATATAAATTTAGATAAATGTAGATATACAATTATTACCTAGTCTTACCATAAGTACTGTCCCAAAGTTGTAAGTAAATAGACACAAAATGGTGAGAGATATTGTAATATCAGAATAACATGAGGTGCATGGATGCATTATGAACCAAAATCACAAATAATTATTCGAAATGGCCACCTTTAGCACTGACACACTTCTGAAGTCTTCGTGGCCACGCATGAATTGAATTACGCAACACATCGACTGAAAAATGAGCAACTGCCTTCAGAAGAGACCAACCGCTTTAAACTTTCAATATTGGGATGTGTCTTCTTCCAAGCCATCTCCTGAAGCTTGGACCACAATTTGTAGTCCAAAGGGTATAGGTCCGGTCTTGCAGAGGGCCAATCTGAAGTGGAAATGAAGTCTGGAACATTTGCTATGAGGACACGCTCCATTTCTGTGAAAAAGGGGTAAAAACATCAGCCAAAGTGTACCAGCAGACAGTGCTTGAGAGACTATGCAATAATCTTACCGACACCATCTTCCATGGAGAGAACTGGAGCTTCCAGCATCACTCAGCCAAAGCACACAAAGCACGCACCAACCAGCAGTGGTTGGAGGCAAATGTTCCTGACTTCATTTCCACGTCAGACTGGCCCTCTGCCAGTCCAGACTTAAACCCTTTGGACTACAAATTGTGGTCCAAGCTTCAGTAGATGGCTTGCAAGAAGAGACATCCCAATATTGACAGTTTAAAGCGGTCTCTTCAGAAGGCAGATGCGGAGTTTCCTCTTGATGTGTTGCGTAATTCAATTGATGCGTGGCCACGAAGACTTCAGAAGTGTGTCAGTGCTATAGGTGGCCATTTCGAATAATTATTTGTGATTTTGGTTCATAATGAATCCATGCACCTCATGTTATTCTGATATTACCATATCTCTCAACATTTTGTGTCTATTTACTTACAACTTTGGGACAGTATTTATGGTAAGACTAGGTATATATATACCTATGTACATAGTTATAAATATAAATTGAAATATATATATAGAAATAGATAAATATAAATGTAGATATGAAGATTGATAAATAGATATATAGTTAGATATAGTTTCAGATAGATATAGATATAGAAATATTTAGAAATAGATATATATTTAGATAGATGTAGATATAGATAGATTATATATATATATATCTATGTAGATAGTTATAAATATAGATTGAAATATATTTAGAGATAGATAGATATAAATATAGGTGAAGAGAGAGATAGATATAGATATATATATAAAGAGATAGAGAAATGTAGATATCAATAAATATAAATTTAGTTAAATATAGATGTAAATAGATATAAATATTGATAGATAAGGATACATATAATATAGATATAGATGCAGATGAATTTAGATATAGAGATATTGATATAGAAATATAAAGATAGACAAAAATAGATAACAATAAATAAAGATTAATATAGTTAGATATTTATATATATAGATAGTTGTAAACATGAATTGAAATAGATATAGAAATAGATAGATATATACATAGATGATAGAGATACATATAGATATAGATACTTATTTCTATTCCTATATAGATATTTATTAATATGGTTTAAATTAGATACAGATAGATATATATATATATATATTGATAGTTATAAATATAGATTGAAATATATAAATAAAGTAAAAGATATTCATAGATATAGATAAATTTAGATAGATGTATGTAGTTATAGATTTAGGTAGATATAGATATAATTAGATTTAGTTATAGATATAAATTTAGTCGATAGATGTAGATCGATAGAAAAATAGATATAGATATGGATAGATGTAGATAAAGATAGAAAAACTACATATAAAAATATATATATAGATATATAGATATAGATAGATTATATATACCTATGTAGATAGTTATATATACAGATTGAAATATGTATAGAGAAAGAAAAATATAAATATAGATATATAGATAGATATAGATATATAGTTAGATATAGTTACAGATAAATTTAGATATAGATATAGAAAGATATAGAAATAGATATATATTAAGATAGATGTAGATATAGTTAGATGATGTATATATCTATGTAGATAGTTCTAAAAATAGGCTGAAATATATTTAGAGATACATAAATATAAATATAGATATATGGATAGAGAAATGTAGATATAGCGTAACAATCCCTAAGATTGTATGTTTATTTTATTAAGTCTCTCTGAACGCTTCATGTTGACCAGGGCATTCACTTGTTTTTCTCAGCTGTCTCAAGCCTCTTAGGCATGTTTACAATGCATTGTGTTGTGCCATGCAAACCTCCTGAGCATTCAGGAACAGGTAACACTTCTGGTTATGGTGTCAGCGGTTTGCATGGTAGCAATTATAATAAACACGATTCGGCGATTCGGCATCGAGGAAGAGCTCGATGGCCAGGGAATATAGAGGCGAGACAAGCTGGGAAGTGACTGGACTTTGGGAATTGAGTTGGTAGAGAGAGGAGGTCAGCAAGACAGGAGGTCGATAGTGGAAGCACGCTTTGGTCAACAAGTTAGAGAGAAGCTTACAGAGGACTTCGCTATTTTGATTCAGCTAACAGACTTCAGATAGACAGGTAATTATCCTACACCCAGCCATGATACAGGTTCAACGGTTCACAAAATCCAACGAGTTACCATTGTCTTTTCAGTAGTTTAATTCCTTTGTGTAATTTGTACCTTTCGCATGCCAAGCGATAACTCGTCATGTCAATGACGAGTGGTCTCATCAAGAGGATGAATGATGAGTAGTTTACATCACCCCATCAATTAACTGGTTCAGATCCCTTCATTCTATAGAATGACACGATAGATAGATAATTATATCTATATCTATATAGAAAGTTATGAATATAAATTGAAATAGATATAAAATTAGATATGTATAGATACACAAATAAATATATATAGACATAGATGATAGAGATACATAGATATATAGATAGATATAAATTGATTTAGATGTAGATATAGATATAGATATAGATATAGATAGATAGATATAGACAAATATATAAATATAGATATAGATAGATAGAGATATTGAAATATATAAATTATTATATCTATATCTATATAGATATTTATAAATATGGTTTGAAGTAGATATAAAGATTGATATATATAGATATAGAAATATATATATACAGACATAGAAGATAGAGATACATTTACATACAGAGGTAAATAGATATAGATAGATAATAATATTTTTATCTACATTGATAGTTATAAATATAGATTGAATTATTTATAGATATAGATAATTTTAGATAGATGTAGGTAGTTATAGTTTTAGATAGAAATAGATATATATAGATGCCGATAACTATAAATAAATATATAGATGTGGATAGATGTAGATATAGATAGAAAAACAACATATAAAAATACATGTAGATGGATAGATATAGATACATTTAGATATATAGATATGTAGAGATATGGATAGTTTTTCATATAGATATAAATTTAGATAAATGTAGATATAGATGGATTATATATATACCTATGTAGATAGTTATAAATATAGATTGAAATATATACAGAGATAGTTAAATATCAATATAGATATAGAGATACTGATATAGAAATATACATAAAGATAGACAAGAATAGATAAGAATAGATATATATTAATATAGATAGATATTTTTATATATATCTATATAGATATTTATATATATAAATTGAAATAGATTTAGAGTTATATATATGTAGATATAGAAATAGATAGATATAGACATAGATGATAGAGATACATATAGATATAGATAGATAGATATATAGATATTGATAAATATATAGAGATAGATAGATATCGATAGATATAGATAGATGTAGATACAGATATATAGATATATTGAAAGATATTAATACTTATATCTATTTCTATATAGATATTTATTAATATGGTTTGAATTAGATATAGAGATAGATTTATGTATATATATATATAGATAAAGAAATAGATAGATACAGACATAGACGATAGAGATACATTTACACATAAATGTAAATATATATTAGATAATTATACCTATTTCTATATTGATAGTTATAAATTTAGATTGAAATATATAAATAAAGTAAAATGTATTTATAGATAAATTCAGATAGATGTATGTAGTTATAGATTTAGATAGATATAGATAAATATAGATGTACATAGATAGAAAAATAGATATAGATATGGATAGATGTAGATAAAGATAGAGAAACTTCATATAAAAATAAATGTAGATGTAGATATAGATAGATTATGTATATATCTATGTAGACAGTTGTAAATATACGCGATGGCGCAGTGGTAGCCTCGTCGCCTTGTAATCAAGGGGTCCCGGGTTCGATACCCGGTGGAGGCACAAGTGGTTTGGATCCCACTTTGAACTGTAGGGCCAGTCCCGATTAGCCTTACTGTGCATAAAGTGGACTTAAAACACCAACTCAACTCAACTCAACTCAAGTTGTAAATTTAGACTGAAATATATTTAGAGATAGATAGATATAGATATAGATAGATAGAGATATTGAATGGTATTGATATTTACATCTATATCTATATAGATATTTATAAATATGATTTGAAGTAGATACAGAGATAGATATATATAGATATAGAAATTGATAGATACAGACATAGAAGACAGAGATAAATTTACGTATAGAGGTAAATAGATGTAGATTGATAATAATATTTTTATCTATATTGATAGTTATAAATATAGATTGAAATATTTATAGAAAATAAAAGATAGATACAGATATAGATAAATTTTGATACAAGTACGTAGTTATAGATTTAGATAGATATAGATAAATATAGATGTCGATAAATATAAATATAGCTATGGATAGATGTAGATATAAATAGAAAAACTACATATAAAAATATATATGTAGATAAATAGATAGATATAGATATATAGTTAGATAAAGTTACAGATAGATTTAGATATAGATAGAGAAGGATATAGAAATAGATATATATTAAAAAGAAGTAGATATAGATAGATTATGTATATATGTGTAGATAGTTATAAATATAAATTGAAATAGATAAGAGTTGTATATGTATAGAAATTGAAATAAATACTTATTGACATAGATGATAGAGATACATAGAAATATAGATAGATATAAGATAATTTAGATATATCTATAGATATAGATATATATAGATAGATAAATATAGACAAATATATAAAGAAAGATAAATGTAGTTAGATATAGATTGATTTAGATATAGTTACATAGAGATATTGAAAGATATAGATAATTATTTCCATATCTATATAGATATTTATAAATATAGATTGAAATATTTATAGAAATTACAAGATAGATATAGATATAGATAATTTAGATAGATGTAGGTAGTTATATATTTAGATAGATATAGATAAATAGAGATGTCGATAGATATAAATATAGATATGGATAGATGTAGATATAAATAAAAAAACTACATAAAAAAATAGATATAGATGGATAGATATAGATACATTTAGATATATAGATAGATAGAGATATGGATAGATTTTGATATAGATATAAATTTAGACAAATGTAGATATAGATAGATTATATGTATACCTATGTAGATAGTTATAAATATAGATTGAAATATATATAGAGATAGATAGATTTAGATAAATATAAATAGATGGAAAAATATAGATATAAATAAATGTAGAGATATTGATAGAGAAATGTAGACATAGATTGATAATTATATCTATATCTATATAGATCGTTATAAATTAATTATATACATATTATATGTAGATTTAGAGATAGATAGATATAGACATAGATGATTGAGATACATATAGATATAGATATATATATAAATATATAGAGATATATAGATATCGATAGATATAGATAGATGTAGATATAGTTATATATTGTATATATTGTATATATATATATTGAAAGATATTGATATTTATATTTATTTCTATTTAGATATGTATTAATATGGTTTGAATTAGATATAGAGATAAATATAAATATAGATATAGAGATACTGATATAGAAATATAGATAAAGATAGACAAGAATAGATAAGAATAGATATATATATATATATATATATATATATATATATAAATATATATATATATATATATATATATAGAAATATAGATAGATACAGACATAGACGATATAGATACATTTACACATAGATGTAAATATATATAAATAGATAATCATACCTATATCTATATTGATAGTCGTAAATATAGATTTAAATATACAAAGAAAGTAAAATATATTTATAGATATAGATAAATTAAATAGATGTATGTAGTTATAGATTTAGATAGATATAGATATAATTAGATTTAAATATAGATATAAATTAAGATAGATGTAGATATACAGGGTGTCATTTTAATGGCGCCCATGGACCACAGAATCGTATAGAGGACATCAAAACAAACAACTTTTTTCCGTAACATTTTTCTCGTTTGTGCATCATTTCGGCGCTACAGTAATTCAAAAAAGCCCATTTTGCCACCTGAATGCTGGCAACCACACACAACATTTGATTGCATTTGTGACGTCATATCCCATCGTGAAGCGATGCATTCCAGGGTTGCCAGGAACACTCTTATTCTGTGAAAAATGACATAGCTACAATCAGCCACATTATGTACCGTAAAAGAAAACGAGAAAACACGTTCTTTAACCTAACAGAAAGTAAACAAACGATATGAAAAATGGTAGAAAGAAAATAGAATTCATGTGGAAGTGGTCATATTGAATTTTGTCTCAGCTTACATGTCAAATATTTGCAAACCTAGTTACCAAGTTTGCATCTACAATTTATTCTATCCACTTCGTCCTTCTGATACTAGTTATCTGTGCCACACTGAACAGATGACAAAATAGAAATGAAAGAACTCAAAATTCCAAAGGTAAGCAACACATAATATAATGTATATTCAGGGCATTATGAGGCAAGTGACAAAATGGTTGAAAATACAGGGATATAAGTAGTAGTAATACAAGATCTCTGAAGACTGTGTTTATCTATGCACCGGATACACATGTAATAGTTTGCAACTATGAACAGGTCAGTATATTCACTACTCATTCATAATTAGATTATTACTGTGGTTGTACGTGTTTTTGCTGTAATGTAATAATGTGAACCTCGCATACTTCCGTTATCAGCACAAAAGTACCACAAGGCATCTGGACACAAACCTGTACATACCAACCTTGCAACGAGATTTGCAAATATAATTGACATGTAGCTGGGCGTAAACAGCCACATGTAAGTTATAAGTACAATAAAACTTATTGTTGTTGATATTTGACATGTAGGCTGAGACAAAATCCGATATTGACTCTTCATTTTGAATACGTTTTTACCATTTCTCATATCGTTGGTTCACTTTCCCCTTCCCCTGAGATGACTGCTGATCTTCTGGCTGGTAGGCTATGATGTTCGGATTACTGGCTTCCTTTTACAGCTAATAATGTGGTTGGTAGTTTGTCATTTTTCACAAAATTTGTGTGTTCCTTGCAACCCTACCGTGCGCTGTTCCGTCGCAGGAAATGACGTCACAGATACGATCAAATGTTGTGTTGGGTTGCCAGCATCCAGGCGGAAAAACGGTCTTTTTGGAACGGCTGTAGCATCGAATTGACGCACCAACATGAAAAATGTTACTGAGAAAAGTTGTTTGTTTTGATGTCCTCTACACGAATCTGTGGTCCGTGGGCGCCATTAAAATGCCACCCTGTATATAGATTATATATACCTACAACCTTAGTGACAATGAAGTTCGACCAGTCACAAATATAGGAGTGCGTTGTGAAAGAAGGAGAACACATGCATATGCTGAACATATTTTATTCAGCAGGCTACATGGAAAAAGGAAAATATAAATTTCCGCTGCAACGCAGCAATCTATGGTGTCCACACAAAATAAAACATTTTCGTCCATCTACACGTGACATTGAAGTTCGACCACTTTTAGAGGGGATCCTGTTTATAATGGTGTGACGCCTCTCCGTCGGCGAATAACTGTGGCAATGCGTCGGGGCATGCTGCGGACGAGTCGTTCAAGGTATTCCACATCGATGCGGTGCCATTCCTCCTGCAGGCAGGCGATAAGAGCAGCCACTGTTGTGGGTCCCCTCTGTTGCACACTAAGCTAAAGAACACGCCACACATTCTCAATGGGCGAGAGGTCGGGACTCGATGGTGGCCATGGCAGAGTTCGCACGTGATGGCGAGTCAACCATTCTCTTGTCAGCCGCTCTGTATGAGGCCTGGCATTGTCGTGTTGAAAGATGAGACGCCGCCTGTGGAACAGGTGCCTTCGCACTGTGGGAAGATGCCGCTCCAGTATGCGTGTATAGACGTGTGCATTCACAATGCCCTCACAGACGTGTAGTGGGCCAACCCCAGATGCCGTTATGCATCCCCATACCATCACTGACGCAGGTTTCTGTACCCGACGTGCATAACATTTTGCTTCATTCTGTTCCTCCTTCCGACAAATGACTGTTTTCCGTATTTTCCCGTACACAACATTGAAAATGGATTCGTCCGTCCACGAAACCCTGTTCCACTGCCGAAATGTCCATCCCCGGTACATTCGTGCCCACCGTAGTCGATTGCCTTTGTTCAACATGGAGAGAAAGGGTTTACGTTTCGCCTTGTACACTCGGTAACCGCATCGCTGTAGGTAACGGCGAATGGTTCTGGTTGACACTTCAATGTGAAAGCGTTCTCGAGTCCACAGTCGTAATTCGGCCACAGAAACATGATTGTTGGTCTGGATATAGCGCCTAAATATCCGTAGGTCACGCACGCTCAGCAGGCGTTTTCGACCGGGGGCCTTACCTGGCTCTGTAGTACCCGTATTTTGGTGGTGTTTGATGATGAAGTGGACGGTTGACTTGGGTAAGTTCAGTTGGCGCCCTATTTCCCGTTCACTGAGTCCATCCCGTTGCAACTCCACCACTCTTCTCCTCACGATGTTGTCAAAAGGTTTGCCCCTGGCCATGGTGATGATGCACTGCGGTTCCTCGGTGCACAGCACGCGCTTATATAAGGCGGACTCCCTTATCGTGTCCGTGACGTCATGCTACCGTCGAATGCGCCACTATCTGGAATTTCCGTATGGGTCTGGTGCCTGGTCGAAGTTCAATGTCACGCGTAATGTTCCCCGTTTTCGTTCTTTACGTGACCTTTGGTGCAACATGCTGGGATCACGATTCTTGCCTGCTCACACGCCTCCTCTTACACACATGCGTCACTTAGATAGATTTAGATAGATTAGATAGATTAGATACATATAGATATCGATAGATATAAATATAGATATGGATATATGTAGATATAAATAGAAAACTACATAAGAAATAGATATATATGGATAGATATAGATACATTTAGATATATAGATAGATAGAGAATTGGATAGATTTTGATATAGATATAAATTTAGATAAATGTAGATATAGATAGATTATATATATATACGTATGTAGATAGTTATAATTATCGATTGAAATATATATAGAGATAGATAAATATAAATATAGATAGATGTAGATATAGATATAAAGAGATATTGAAAGATATTGATATTTATATCTATTTCTATATAGATATTTATTAATATGGTTTGAATTAGACATAGAGATAGATATTTTTATATATAGATAGATATAGAAATATATAGATACAGACATAGATAGAGATAAATTTACACATAGATGTAAATATATATAAATAGATAATTATACCAATTTCTAAATTGATAGTTATAAATATAGATTGAAATATATAAATACAGTAAAAGATATTTATAGATATAGATAAACTTAGATAGATGTATGTAGCTATATATTTATATAGATATAGATAAATATAGATGTTGATCGATAGAAAAATAGATATAGATATGGATAGATGTAGATAAAGATAGAAAACCTACTCAAAAAATATATATAGATGGATAGATATAGATAGATTATATATACCTATGTAGATAGTTATATATATATATATATATATATATATATATATATATAGATTGAAATATATATAGAGATAGAAAAATATAAATATAGATATATAGATAGATTTAGATACATAGTTAGATATAGTAACAGATAGATGTAGATATAGATATAGAAAGATATAGAAATAGATATATATTAAGATAGATGTAGATATAGATAAATTTTGATTGATGTAGGTAGTTATAGATTTAGATAGATATAGATAAATATAGATGTCGATAGATATAAATATGGATAGATGTAGATATAAATAGAAAAACTACATATAAAAATAGATGTAGATGAATAGATATAGATACATTTAGATATATAGATACATAGAGAAATGGATAGAATTTGATATAGATATAAATTTAAATAAATATATATATAGATAGGTTAAATATATACCTATGTAGATAGTTATAAATATAAACTGAAACAGATTTAGAGTTATATATATGTAGATTTATAAATGGATAGATATAGACATAGATGATAGAGATACATATATATATATATATATATATATATATATATATATATATAGATAGATAGATAGATAGATAGATAGATAGATAGATAAATAATGACAAATATATAAAGATAGATAAATGTAGTTAGATATAGATAGATGTAGATATAGATATATAGAGATATTGAAAGATATTGATATATATATTTATTTCTATATAGATATTTATTAATATGGTTTAAATTAGATTTAGAGATAGATTTATATATATAGAAATAGATAGATATAGACATAGACGATAGAGATACATTTACACATAGATGTAAATATATATAAATAGATAATCATACCTATAAATATAGATTTAAATATACAAGGAAAGTAAAAGATATTTATAGATTTAGATAAATTTAGATGGACGTATGTAGTTATAGATTTAGATAGATATAGATATAATTAGATTTAGATATAAATTAAGACAGATGTAGATATAATAGATTATTTATACCTATGTAGATAGTTATAAATATAGATTGAAATATATATAGAGATAGATAAATTTAAATATAGATATATAGATAGATATAGATATATAGTTAGATATAGTTACATATAGATTTAGATATAGATATAGAAAGATATACAAATAGATATATATTAAATTAAATGTAGAAATAGATAGATTATGTATATATCTATGTAGATAGTTATATGCATAGATTTAAATATATTAAGAGATAGATAGATATAGATAAATATATATAGATAGAGACATATAGATATAATAGATGTAGAGATATTGATAGAGAAATGTAGACATAGATAGATAATTATATCTATCAAATAGATAGTTATAAATTAAATTGAAATAGATATAGAAATAGATAGATATAGACATAGATGATAGAGATACATAGAGATATAGATAGATATAAATTGATTTAGATATAGATATATATATAGATAGATAGATATAGACAAATATATAAAGATAGATAAATATAGAAACATATAGAAAGAGGTATTTAAAGATATAATTAATTATATCAGTATATTTATAGATATTTATAAATATGGTTTGAAGTAGATATTGATATATATATATATATATATATATATATATATATATATATATATATAGATAGATAAATACTGACATAGAAGTTATAGATACATTTACTTATAGAGGTAAGTAAATATAAATAGATAATAATATATTTATCAATATTGATAAATATAAATATAGATTGAAATATTTATAGAAAATAAAAAAAGATATAGATATAGATAATTTTAGATTGATGTAGGTAGTTATAGATTAAGATAGATATAGATAAATATATATGTCGATAGATATAAATATAGATATAGATGTGGATAGATGTAGATATAGATAGATTATATATAGACCTATGCAGATAGTTATAAATATAGATTGAAATATATATATAGAGATAGATAAATATAAATCTAGATATATAGATAGATATAGATATATAGTTAGATAAAGTTACAGATAGATTTAGATATAGATATAGAAAGATTTAGAAATAGATATATATTATGATAGATATAGTTATATATAGATAGATGTAGATATAGATAGATAGAGATATTGAAAGATATAGATAAATATTTCTATATCTGTATAGATATTTC